>NW_028277035.1:89545000-89723333 GCF_059951505.1 Python bivittatus
AATAGAAAAGGAAGGATGAAATCAATTTGAATTTGATCTTGCACCATTGAATAAATGCAGGGAAGTGAGGTGTGGATTGAATTAGGAATGAAAGAATTAAAATGCATGTCCGAAAGGTTGCTAAACAAGGCAGTCATTAACTGAGGACTGCCTGTACTTTTCTGCTGACTCACAAGTGGGGGGAGTACCATAAACCGGCAGAGCAAAAAGGCCCTCCATATTTTTTAGCACTGGAAAGCCCTGAACCGCTCTGCCCGTCAGCTGCACATTTACTGACGGTCCATTACAGCGTGTCAGTTTATCCAATGGCTATTCAAAGAGACGCACCCCCAGTTTTTAACCTAAATAGATCACATTCCACTGTGATAGGCTTGGGCAAGGATTATACATTTGTAAGGATGAAATACATCCTTGACACAGACTTCCAAGGGGATCCAGCCTTCTAAACTGAATTCAGGATGGAATTCTGTGCTGAATCCAAAAGAAAATGTGAAAAATGAATCTGTGTTGATTATTATCATGCTACCTGGCCCCTATATATAATTTTGAAGAAGAACTGGTACCTTCCTGATGTGTCAGACCAGTGTTGTGGACTTCACATGCTAGCTGGGGAATTCTGGGAGTTGAAGTCCACACATCTTAAAATTGCCAAGTTTGAAAAATACGGTATTAGACCAACCGCCATGATTTCTAACTAGCATGGGGAATTAGTGGGGTCGAATTTCAGTGTATCTGAGGACACCAAATGGGGAAAGGCTGCTTTAAAGTGTTCAAAATGCCTTGCAAACAGCATTTCTTTTTAATCCAGAGGTAGATGACAATACACTTTGCAGCCACTAGATGGTGGACACAGATCAGCTAAGCCTGATCAGAAAGCATAGAATTGTGCGCCGCCTGGTGGTTGTAAGGTGTATCATCATCAACTTCTAGATTACAAGTCTTGTCTGTTAGCTTCCATGAAAGGCAAAAAGTCAAGTCTCAAGTGAAACTCAGCTTCTGACTATGTGGATTTCTTAGCAGAAATACAGAGGGATTTGCCATTGCCTTCTTCAAGATATTACATTGGTTCCCTAGTCTATTCTGTAATCCTGGGATTTCCTTGTGGTCTCCCATCCAAGCACTAACAATCAAAGGTAGGAACTGTGGAAACAGGCTAACAGAGCCTCCTGCTGATAGGGATTAGAAAAGAAGTACAGGTAGTCCTTGACTTATGACCATTCATGTAACTGTTTGAAGTTAGAACGGTGCCGAAAAAAGTGACTTACGACTGGTCCTCTCACTTATGACCATTGCAGCATCCCTGCAGTCATGTGATCACAATTTGGGTGCTAGGCAAGTGGCATGTATTTACAAAGGTTGCAGTGTCCTAGAGTCATATGATCACCATTTGTGACCTTCTCGGGGCTTCTGACAAGCAAAATCAATGGGGAACCACATGATTCACTTAACGACCATGTGATTCACTTAACAACTATGGTGATTCACTTAACCACCACCACAAAAATCTCATAAAATCGGGTGTAGTCATGTGATGCCTCGCTTAATGACTATACAGCTTAACAATGAATTTTCCAGTCTCTGTTGTGGTCGTAAATTGATGGCTACCCCTAGTTGTAATACATCTGGAGGACGTTAGTCTCGAGAAGGCTCAGCTATTAGTCACATTTCCTTACTTCATGAAAACCTGCAGGCAGGATGTGAATACATTAGTGCTACATAATATGCCATGTAATTCAGATTCCCCAACTTGGCAACCCCTAAAAGTTGGAAGACCTCAAATTCCAGCATTCCAAGCCAGGACTTGGGACACCCCAATACTTTGGACCTTGTTGGTTTCAGAAGGTTGCGAATTGCAGCCTTGAATACATTGGAAACAGGATGGCTGAGAAATAATATCATGATAGAATTATTCATTACATCTATACAGAGCTTGGTTCATAACTATGACCCAATGAATCCACAACAGTGTAGAAGAGACTCTTATCTACTGATCCTTGGAAAACCTGGGTTTCCCTCATGGGAAAAATATTACAGTTGGTCCTTCTTGAATGAATCTGGTGTGATACAGAAATAAACCTCTTTTGATCTCCCTCCCCTCCCTTCCTAATTTGGTTCCTTTTCCTGCTCTTCTTGTAGTTTCAGTTCTATCAGAAGTGAAGAACTTGCGGTCCACCAGATAATACTAAAACTACAGATCCTGGAAACCACAAACAACCTGGCCAATGGTGAAGTATGCTGGGAGTTGTTCAAAAAAACATCTGAATGGATTTCATTTGGGATCAGGGGTGACCTGTGCTGTGTTGCTCAGAATTAGGGCTGCCGCACTTGGGCTGTGAAACCCTGGTCATTCAGATACTTCAGACTAAAAACGACAAATCTTTAATCTGAGAGGTTTTACTTACGCTGTTAGAAATGTAAAGAGGGAATGAAAGGAAAGCAAACTTTCCAGACACGTGGAAGGGGACAGAAGTGTTTGCAGTGTCCTGTTGATTGCATACTTGAAGGTAACCCTGGGTAATGTTATACCAGGATGCAGCCTGAAGGCACGTGGTGCTAACATTGTTCTAACCCTAAGCAAAACCTGGGGATAATCAGGACCAGAATGAGTAGTTCTACGTCCTGACTGATGCGAGGGTGCGTCATAAATGAAATAAATTAATCACTCTGAAATTGTGCTCATCAGCTTCCAATAGCCCCTGTTTCTTTGTGGTATCGAATGATATATTTAATATGCAACATTTTACCCACGTCATTGTTTTATTGTGTTATAACACACAAATAATACCTTATAAAATACAGATCCCCTTCATGGATCACTGCCTTGTCGTGGCGAAGGGGCTTGTGTAACTCAATGAAGCCATGAGCTATACCGTGCAGGGCCACCCAAGACGGACAGGTCATGACAGAGAGTTCTGACAAAATGTGGTCCACTGGAGAAGGAAATGGCAGCCCACTCCAGTATCCTTGCCAAGAAAACCCCATGGACAATGTTAAAAGGCTAAAAGATATGACGCCGGAAGATGAGCCCCTCAGGTCGGAAGGTGTCCAATATGCTACTGGGGAAGAGGACCAGGAGCTAACTGTGGCTCAGATCATGAGCTTCTTACTGCAAAATTTAGGCTTAAATTGAAGAACGTAGGGAAAACCATTAGACCACTCAGGTATGACTTAGATCATATTCCTTGTGAGTACACAGTGAAGGTGATGAATAGATTTAGAGGATTAGATTTGGTAGACAGAGTGCCTGAAGAACTATGGATGGAGGTCTGTAACACTGTACAGGAGGCAGCAACTAAAACCATCCCAAAGAAAAAGAAATGCAAGAAAGCAAAATGGCTGTCTGATGAGGCTTTACAAATAGCTGTGGAAAGAAGGAATGCGAAAAGCAAGGGTGAAAGGGAAAGATATAAGCAACTGAATGCAGATTTCCAGAGAATAGCAAGGAGAGATAAGAAGGCCTTCTTAAATGAACAGTGCAAAGAAATCGAGGAAAACAATAGAATGGGGAAGACTAGAGATCTCTTCAAGAAAATTGGAGATATCAAAGGAACGTTTAGTGCAACGATGGGCATGATAAAGGACAAGAAAGTCAGGGAGCTAACAGAAGCAGAAGAGATTAAGAAGAGGTGGCAAGAATACACAGAAGAACTATACAAGAAAGATCTTAATGTCCCTGATGTCCCCACTGGTGTGGTCACTGACCTTGAGCCGGACATCCTAGAGAGTGAAGTCAAGTGGGCCTTAGGAAGCATTGCTAACAACAAAGCTAGTGGAGATGACAGTATTCCAGCTGAGTTATTTAAAATACTAAAAGATGATGCTGTTAAAGTGCTGCACTCAATATGCCAGCAAGTTTGGAAAACGCAACAGTGGCCACAGAATTGGAAAAGGTCAGTTTACATTCCAATTCCAAAGAAGGGGAACGCCAAAGAATGCTCGAACTATCGCACAATTGCAGTCATTTCACATGCTAGCAAGGTTATGCTCAAAATCCTACAAGCTAGGCTTCAGCAGTACGTGAACCGAGAACTACCGGATGTACAAGCTGGGTTTCGAAGAGGCAGAGGAACTAGAGATCAAATCGCCAACATTCGCTGGATCATGGAGAAAGCACGAGAGTTCCAGAAAAACATCTACTTCTGCTTCATTGACTATGCAAAAGCCTTCGATTGTGTGGATGACAACAAACTGTGGCAAATTCTTAAAGAGATGGGGGTAACAGACCACCTTACCTGTCTCCTGAGAAATCTGTATGCGGGCCAAGAAGCAACAGTTAGAACCGGTCACGGAACAACCGATTGGTTCAAAATAGGGAAAGGAGTACGACAAGGCTGTATACTGTCACCCTGCTTATTTAACCTATATGCAGAGTACATCATGAGAAATGCCAGGCTGGAAGAATCCCAAGCTGGAATTAAGATTGCAGGGAGAAACATCAACAACCTCAGATATGCAGATGATACCACCCTAATGGCAGAAAGTAAAGAAGAACTAAAGAGCCTCTTGATGAGGGTGAAAGAGGAGAGTGCAAAAGCTGGCTTGAAACTCAACATTAAAAAAACTAAGATCATGGCATCTGGACCCATCAATTCCTGGCAAATAGAAGGGGTAGAAATGGAAGCAGTGACAGACTTCATTTATTTGGGCTCCAAGATCATGGCAGACGGAGACTGCAGCCATGAAATTAAAAGACGCTTGCTCCTTGGGAGGAAAGCTATGGCAAATCTAGATAGCATATTAAAAAGCAGAGACGTCACCTTGCCGACAAAGATCCGCATAGTCAAAGCTATGGTTTTTCCAGTAGTAATGTATGGCTGTGAGAGCTGGACCATAAAGAAGGCTGAGTGCCGAAGAACTGATGCCTTTGAACTGTGGTGCTGGAGAAGACTCTTGAGAGTCCCCTGGACTGCTAGGAGGTCAAACCAGTCAATCTTAAAGGAAATCAACCCTGATTGCTCATTGGAAGGATTGATAATGAAGCTCAAGCTCAGATACTTTGGTCACCTAATGCGAAGAGAGGACTCTTTGGAAAAGACCCTGATGCTGGGAAAGATGGAAGGCAAAAGGAGAAGAGGATGGCAGAGGATGAGATGGTTAGATAGCATCACTGAAGCAATGAGCATGAAACTGAGCAAACTCAGGGAGGCAGTGAAGGACAGGAAGGCCTGGCACGATATGGTTCATGGGGTCACGAAGAGTCGGACACGACTTAACGACTGAACAACAACAACAAAAATACAGATACTAGCTGTACAGTGATATTTATGCAATATAAACTAGAAATCATTAACATTATGATGGTTGAGATAAGTTAAACCTTTAAAGATAAGGAGAGAAAAGTTTATATCAAAGTTAAATATAACTTCTAAAACATTAATAAACATAGGGTTGCTTGAATTGTAAATTCAAGCTAAGAATGGCGTTGATAGACAACTGCAAAATGCATGAAATGATTTTATAATGTAAAAAAGGTTTCTGTCTTTGAGCTTAATACTACGGTCTCCATGTTTATTGTTATTGATAAATGCTGAAAAAGAGAAAAAAGGAACTGCTTGGGAAAAATAGATATTTAATTTCTAACTTCCCCCTTCTTTATGGTTATACCCCGAATGTGCTGTAATATTTATAGACAGTTAAATCCCTTTAGAAGCAATACTGTAAGTGTTTGCATTTGTCTTGTGTGCTGCCTTGTGCTTCTGGAAACCATTCTTGCTTGAAGTTGGTTGCACTTCTGTGGTGGATATACAGTGGTACCTCGGGTTACGAACTCGCCTCGACTTACGAACCGGATCCACGGCCGTTTTCCCTGCTGCCACGCGGTCACGGCTTCCTGTGGGCGAGGTCGCGGTAGCAAGGAGACGTTCGGTGAGGCTTGTGGTGTGTTTTGCGGTGTTTTGCGAAGGTTTTTGGTGTGCGTGTTAGCATGGCTCCAAAGAAAATGCAGAGCAGGCTTGGCAGGAGTAAGGCTCTGAAGAGAAAATTGCCTCGGGTTGCGACCAAATTCGGGCGGAGGGCGGAACGGATTAACTGGATTTACATTGAACCCTATGGGAAACTTTACCTCGACTTGAGACCAACTCAAGTTGCAACCAGAGTCATGGAACGGATTAAGTTCGTATCCCGAGGTACCACTGTATGCTGTTGGCGTGATATGCAATATTTTGTAGAGTCGTGCGATGCTTTGGATTTGCTTCAGGAGAAGTGCTTTGGACTACACAGGACTGCACACGCATAGCGCTGGCGGCGACACGTGAAGCGGGTGCACCTGTTGTCAGGGTCCTGTGGCTGTTCCCCCAGAACTGCTGAGTGATTCTGGGAAGAACCAGAGTGGACTGGAGCTGCGGACTACGACCGCGTTGGCACTGCCAGGCACTCCAGAGCACCTCTTCTGAATTGATCCAAAGCGTTTCACCATCCAAATATATTGTATTGCCCAGCTAGAGGCCACAACTTTGGATGATCCTGAAATGCTAAACAGGGCCAGACCTGGTTTATTTTTGGATAGGAGACAACGAGGAAATCCCAGGGCTGTAGGCTAGACTGGAAAGTTGAAAAAGAGGGAAGTGATTGCAAAGAACCTCCATATGGTTGCTGAGAAAGTGACATGAAGGGTACCTTTGTTTTTAACTATGTTTCATGGATTGTTGTGAGCCACCTAGAGTCATTGTATGAGATAGGCAACCATATAAGACCTGTAAATAAATAAATGAAAGAATGAAGCATGAATAAACTTCACACGTTTAGAAAGTTAGCGGGAATAAAGCTTGACTCAAAAGAGACTTCATAGTGTATATTGAATATATTATATATAGCATATATAAATATCTTTATTATATAACACTGCTGAAAGACCTGAAAGAACAGGTCAGGGATAGATCACTGTGGAGAAAATCTATGTGGCTGCAAAGAGTTGATATCAACTTGATGGCATATAATCAACCAATAATCAATATTCAATACAGAAATTCTATTCTATTCTATTCTATTCTATTCTATTCTATTCTATTCTATTCTATTCTATTCTATTCTATTCTATTCTATTCTATTCTATTCTATTCTATGGTTTTCCCTGCAACACATTATGGAAGCAAAAGTTGGACTCCTTAGGGTCAGTCCGTGGTCTTCCAAGAAGAGCAAATACCTGTTTCTACAAGAGGCTGGCTTGACAGCAGCATAAGCCTAGAAGAACGACTTTATGCAATGTCAGAGCTCTAGCAAGTCAGCTAAGGAGAGGAATGAGAAAGGGCACTTCTCCCTGCTGACAGATACAGTCCATTTCTTGGCCATATTCCCACCATCTGGTAACCTCCTCCTGGCAAATTTAAAAAAGAAATCCCTAAAATAAGGAAAACAGTCACATAAGAGAAGTCCATCTCACCTTAGATCCTCAACTCTGTCATTTATTTATCTATCTATCTATCTATCTATCTATCTATCTATCTATCTATCTATCTATCTATCATATTTATATAGCCTATATCAATGGCCTGTGGAAGGACCAGGATGGAGACAGACCCTCCTGGAAAAAATCTATCTGTATGATTGCTAAGAGTTGACACCAACTTGATAAAGAGTCAGCACATCCATCCATCCATCCATCCATCCATCCATCCATTCATCCAACATCCATCCATCCATCCATCCATCCATCCATCCATCCATCCATCCATCCATCCATCCATAGTTGATGTCTATCATCTACAAGTTGATGTCCCACCATTATCTATCTATCTATCTATCTATCTATCTATCTATCTATCTATCTATCTATCTATCTATCTAATCTCCACACACAGAATGAGAAAGAATTTTAAAAGATGATGACGACGTAGGCTATTAGATAACACCTTCATGCTTCCACGTTCATTCTTTTTCTCTGAAAAATGGAATAACACGTGGGTGGTGACAAGTCATGTATTCCCTTCCTCCCCTCTTCCTATGTTGCCTTTTCGCATTCTGTTTCCTTCGATTGCAAGCCTGCTCTGTGGTCAGAAGACAGATGTCACTTTAGATGCAGTTTCCCTTTCGTGCTAGGACGGTTCCCCTTTTCCTGGCAAGATTCTTAGTAAATCAGGGAGTGATGCACACCCAGGAAGTTAGCAAGTTGAGAAACAACAAAGCTTTTCCTTCCTTAATGAGGGAGAAAGCCAACAACAACAACCGTTTTTGCTCATCTTTTGCAAATCTTTGTAATCTTTCAATTGTCCTCTACTTTTTCACTTGTTTACCCTCCATCTGTCTTGCATATCATCCTTGAGGCCTGCTCAGACAACCTTAAGATAAC
The DNA here is from genome assembly GCF_059951505.1 of Python bivittatus. Taxonomy (NCBI): domain Eukaryota; kingdom Metazoa; phylum Chordata; class Lepidosauria; order Squamata; family Pythonidae; genus Python; species Python bivittatus. The sequence goes on from NW_028277035.1 coordinate 89,553,285, forward strand.
CAGTGGGTCATCTCTTCTCCCATCAAATTGCAATCAGTCCTTCCCTCTTTTCCACCCCTGTCCAACACCGTTTTATTGTGAAATCCCAAACTTTGCTTTCAAAGCTGTGATGCTATCAGCCCTTCCTCTCTTCGGATGGGGTACAACGTGTTTTGAAACGTCGCACCTTATTCATGCTTGATTAGGTTATGCAGAACCAGGCTTTTAATTGGAAGCAACGCTTGTAAAGCAGTTTGGAGAAACAGATTTTACATCCGCCTTGGTGCCCCATGGTGGGTGGTGGGGGAGGGGGAGGTTCCTCTCTGGGTCTCCTGCACAAACCACTGACCAGACGTTTTCTCGCAAGCAGAAATGTCGTCTCTTTTGCAAACCACATCACAGTGGTGGGGTAATCCAGCTCAGAATTGAGACAGGGCACGGAGTTTAAGCCCATTTCCCCTTACATTGTCATCCCTATCCAGGGTAACCACTCTACTTAGTGGGTATTCATTTATTTTTATTTTTTTAAAAAAAGAGAAATTGCTTAAGCTATCTTTGGATTTACCTCTTGAGCCACAATTTCTTTTAATAGTAAATTGTTGAATGAGACCAGAACTCGTGTTGTTGAAATTGTTGTTTAATAGTAAATTGTTGAATGAGACCAGAACTCGTGCTACTAAACAACAATGGGCATAATACAAGTGTTAGGATACTTTGACATCACATTACCCCTATTGCTTGCTTTAATCATGATTTCTTGGAGAAGCCATAGTAGCCTAATTCAGCCAGTTAGCAGTTCACCTGTTATGGATCACGGCTTACAAATGTGCAATGGCTAGGTTCTCGCATCTCCCTTGACAAACCAAACAAACCCCCTTATTATTGTTTAGCACAATGTGAGAAGTCAGCCATTGGGGCAAAGATTTGGTCTTGTCTGGCTTTAGTTTCTTTTCCAGCCTTCCCAAAAGGACCAAGAGAATTATGATGGGGAAAAGTTTTTTTTAATTATGTTGCAGTCCAGTTGGGGATGGGTTAAGGTCAAGGGGAAGGCTGGTCGTCCCACAGGCAATTACTCCGTTTCACCTACGTTTGCCCTTTCATTCCTCCTGAATATGACCCTTTTTCTCCATTAATAATCCTTAGCAGGGCACAGCCCAGTGCTTGCTGTTGCAAGAGAAGTTCTTCAGTAGAATGATGTGCTATTTTAGCTCTCTTTGCTTTTCTCTGTGTTTCACAGCTTTGAAACTTTGCCCAGTGTTTGGCAGTGTAGGGAAGAGTGAGATAGGGCTGCATAAATCATGGCTTAGAAATAATACAAGTCAGTGACATGGGGACAGGGAGAGCCAGAGTGGTGGAGTGGTGAAGATGTTAGAATGGCATCAGGGAGACCCAGGTTCTAGTCCCCCTTCAGCCATGGAAGCTCACTCAGAAATTTTGGACTGGACTAAGAAGTCCTGGGGAACTCTGATCCAGTCCCTCTCTCCCACCCCAAGAACTGTTAGGGTCTAGAGGTGAAGGTGTTGGACTAGGAGGGGAGACCCAGGTTCTAGTCACCCCATCAGCCACAGAAGCTCCCTGGAAGGCTCTGGGCCATTTCCTCTGTCTCAGCCCCAAAGCTGGTATGGTGTACTAGTGATGATGTTGGATTAGGAGCAGGGAATCCAGGTTCTAGTATACCATGGCTCCTGAAGTTTCCTGGAGGACTCTGGGCCAGTCCTTCTCTTCCAACCCAAGAGTCATTGTGGTATAGTGGTGAAGGTACTGGACCAGGAGTGGAGAGACCCAAGATCTAGTCCAGACTTGGTCACAGAAACAGAGTGGTTGACTTCAGCCAGTCATTCTCCTTCAGCCTAACCTACCTCAGAAGGTGGTTTCTGTAGGAAAAAATAAGAGGAGGTAGCCTGCCTTGAGCTCCTGAATGGAAAGTGGGATTGAATCTAATAAACAAGTAACATTGGGAGTCCCAGACTGGTCTGGTTTCTTCATCAATAGCTTCTCTATAGCTGGCAAGAGTAATTCAACAAGCACCCAAGAATCCAGGAAGCTCAGGTAAGTAGTTTTATCACAGAAAAGCCTTTGTCTTCCAATTGCTCAACTGTGCTTGAAAAGAGTCATGAGGGCCAAGAGCCTTTTCTTGTGGGATATCCTGTAGCCATGATCTCCTGTGAGACTTATGGAGGTGTACAACTCTTCAGGGAATATGGAGTCTTATTGGCTGCTCTTGAAGTCCATTATTTGGGAAAGTTTAACCAAATGGATGCTGTCTGTTGAGGTCTGTCACCTTGGATTCTCCCACTAATTCTGAGAAGGAAGAGGCTGCAAATGAAGGAAAGAAGCTACATCAGTGAATAGGAAAAGATGGACCCAGGAAGATGAATAATATAAATAGTAGTATTTTCCATAGTATATTTCTGATGCTCAGAGCTTTTCATGTATGCTGTCTCAGCAATCTTTACGATAAACTTGTAAGCTTTCTTAAATCTATGTGCCGCCCATGGGACATTAACACTGAAATTGAAAGTGTGGATTTTCTAGGGGAAAATGAATTACTAAAGTGATAGTCATACAAGGAAATGAAAGGGGATACTCTCCAGTTCTTGCATCTGAACATATTCAGGGTCATGTCTGAATGAAATCTAACTCTTATTGCAGTTTAACATCCAAAGAGGGTAGGGTAGCCTTTGAAAAAAGTTTCTATCCAGGAAGTGGATTCTGTATAATAAGGAATGACGTAGCGTTCATCCACCGGATCTTGTAAGATGTTGGCATTCTTGCACAAAATCTCACGCGGAGTCATAAAAAACGTTTCATGCCTCCCCCCCCCCCCGCTTTTTTTAAAGAACCTTGCAGAAAATCAACCATTGAACACATCGTTCAATTTTAGGATTCTGTAGATGCCATCTGGAAGTGTTGAGGGTGTCACACAGGCCGCAAAGCAGTTGCAGTTGCCCTCTGAAATATCTGTTGTAAACCTTCAGTACAAGGATACAGTTGGAAGCCGAACTGTTAGAGAATGAATTTTGAGGGTTAGAACAAGTTATAATAAGAGTTGGGAAATGGGATGAGGAGATAAATGTTTGTAACTTTAGAGGGCATGAAGAGTCACTAAATTTGTTCATACTTGTGATGAAGGTTGGAAGTCACTTCTTTATAGATTTCTTTTCTCTTCCTTTGTTATATTCTTCCTTTTCTCTTCTTTCTCTCTTTCTTTTTCTTTTTTATTACACATTTTACTCCTTTCTATTCTCTTTTCCTTCTTTGAGTTTAGTTTGTATTAGATTTTATTATTAAAATTACACACACACACACACACACACACATCTATCTATCTATCTATCTATCTATCTATCTATCTATCTATCTATCTATCTATCCATCCATCCATCCTGTGGGGCTTCCAGATCCAGACAGACAGGCAGGTACTGGCCAATCAACCAGACATTGTGGTAGTAGACAAGGACCAGAAGACAGCAGTGGTGATAGATGTAGCAGAGCCAGGTGACAGCAACATCAGGGAGAAGGAGCATGAGAAGGTGGAGAAGTACCAGGGCCTGAAGGAGGAACTAGAGAGGAAGTGGAAAGTAAAGGCTAAAGTCTTCCCAGTGGTGGTAGGACCGCTTGGGGCTGTGACTCCTAAGCTGGGAGAGTGGCTCCCACAGATCCCAGGAACAACATCAGAGCTCTCTGTGCAGAAGAGTGCAGGGCTAGGAACAGCTAAGATACTGCGCAGGACCCTTAAACTCCCAGGCCTCTGGTAGAGGACCTGAGACTGAGGAAGACACAGACCACCCATAGGCATGGGAGGGGATTTTTATATATATATAGAATAGGACAGGGGAAGGGGTGAAAACTCCTCTAGGGATATCATAAGGAAAGAACAATCTTTTCGTTCTGTCCTTGCTGGTCCTTCACAGACTTAAATTATTTTGCAAACAACTGCAAGTTGGAAGGAATGCTTCTTCCCATAGTAGAGAATCAGGGAGAAGACCTTGGGGGAAATATTGGTAAGAACAGTTATTTAAGCAAAGAGAGCTAAAAGATTCCTTAAGTCCTAGGAAACAAGATAATATTTGAAAGATTCACACAGGCTCCTCCCTGATTCACTGGGGTATAAGAGGGAGAGGAGGAAGAAACAATCAGACTTGGAAGATTCTATTACTATAGAGCCGTGTTTCTCAACTTGGGCAACTTTAAGAGGCGTGGACTTCAACTCCCAGAATTTCCCAGCCAGCCATGCCAAGTTGCTAAGGTTGAGAAACATTGCTATAGACTATCTCAATAAAGTACAGTTCTAGTCTTCCTGTAGAGTCAGTTTCCTGATCTGGTCTACCTTGAAGGGCTGACGCCTAGTTTCTCCCATGGCTTTCTCTGCTTCTCCACCTTCCTTGCAAAACAGCAGGGAGGAAAAGGGGCAAGTGGTGCCTCAAATAAATCCAGCTGTTTTGCTTCGTGACATGCTGCCTGAAGATCCATATCCTAAATCCTTTTTTTTTTTCTATCTGCAACCACTGAACAACTGTGCCTTTTCTACTTTGCAACAAGCTGCTAAAAGGAAGACAACAGGAAGTAGCCTTTGGTGGATGACTCACTGGGGTTTTTTTTGCATTTTAATCTATCATCAGCAGAATGCAGGTGATTAATGTTTCTTGCTCCAGTTTTAAAACCGTGCTCATCTTCTTCCAATCCAGCCTGCTCAGTGTATTGGTTGAATAAGTAAGAAGAGAGCATACAGCCTTGTCTCCCTCTTTTATCAACCTGGATCCAGTCTATTTCGCCAAGTTCTGTCCGTTCTGTGGCTTCCTGAGTTGTGAATATGTTTCACATGAGGATGTGGGATGTTCTTAGCTTACTGCACAACTTGTCATAGCCAACACAATCAAAGGTCTTTCTATCATGAGTGAAGCACATACTGACTTCCTTTTGGCATTCTTTGGCTTTCTCAATGATCCAAAGTGCTTCAGCAATCTTGTGTTCCTCAGCCTTTTCTAAGGCCAGCTTGAACATCTGGCATCTCCTTTTACATGTAGGGTTCTCATCTGCACTGCATGATTCTAAGCATTAGTTTGCTAGCAGGTGGAATTAAGCTTATATTATGACAGTGGGCACACTCTGTTAAGTCTCCTCTCTTTGGTGTTGGTCTGTAGACAAACCTCTTCCAATTTCTTGGCCCTTTTGTTGGTCTCCAGATTTGCTGGTAAAGTTTGGTTAGTACTGAATCTTCCTTGTTTGCTTGCCATATTCCTTTAGATATTCCATCAATTCCGTAGGCCTCTGACTTGGTTATGACCAGAGCACTAATCTAATTTCTAGTAATAGAGGTTCTTGTAAATGAGGAATATTTTCTGAAGTAACTTGGATGTTGACATCTCTCCTATACAAAATTTCAGTGTACTCCTTCCATCTTTGTTTGATCTTCTTTGAATTACTATCTTTCCATTAGCATCCTTTAGCACAGTGTTCCTCAACCTTGGGAACTTTAAGAGATGTGGTCTTCAACCCCCAGAATTCCCCAGCCAGCATGGGGAGTTGAAGTCTACACCTCTTAAAGTTCCCAAGGTTGAGGAACACTGCTTTAGCATACCAATTTGACTTTGGAACCTCCTTCTGAGTTCAGAGATTTGTTAAGACTTTCCTTGTTTTTCCATATCTCTTTATTTCTTCAACATCTGTTCTTCACAGGCATTATTGTAATGCTGTTTCTTATCTCTTCTAACAAATCTCTGAAATTCTTGGTTAAGTTCTTTCTTGAGATCTTTGTCTTTCTTGGCTTTGGCTTGTCTTCTCTTGGCAATTTCTACAGTTCGTTCTGACATCCAGTTACCTTTCCTCTGTTTCTTCATTTTCGTTTCTCTCTTTTCATAGTCATCCTTAACAACATCTTTAAGTTTATTCCACTGTTCCTCTAGTTTCCTATCAGTGAGTTTCAGAACTTAAAAGTGATTCCTGAGGTTGGTCTTGAAAATGGAGCCAAAACTGGTTGGCTTTGTTCTTCCCTTTTCCCCCTTTTGACTTTGATCTTGTACATGAACAATTTGTGGTTTGTTCCACAATCAGTTTCTGGCAACATCTTTGCTATTGTAAGTGAGCTCTTCCATCTCCTTGTACCAATAATCTAGTTCATTTGATTTCTGTGACTCCATCTGGTGATGTCCATGTATGTAGGCATCATTTTGGTTGTTTGAAGACTATGTTAGCAATGAAGAAATCATTGGATTGGTGGAAAGTGGTAAGTCATTTTCCTACTTCATTTCTATTTCCTAGGCCATGCATTCCAACTTCATTTTCCTCCTATTTCCAACTTTGGCATTCCAGTCTCCAGTTATAAGCATCACATCTTACTTGCATGTTCTGTTGATTTCTGACTGAACTTGGCCATCAAACTAGTCAGACTTCTCTTCTTCTGCATCAGTAGGTGGAGCATACGTTTGGATAATCATCATATTAAAGGGTTTTCTGCAAAGTCTTATTAATATTATTCAGACACTTACTACATTGCACCCAAGTGCTGTCTTTGCTATTTCCTTCCTATGAAAGCAAATACATTCCATCTTTCTTTTTTCACGTCCTGAGTAGTAAAACATGTGATCTGACTGAAAATGTCCAAGTCCAGTCCGTTTTGCTGATGCCTGAGATGTCAATATGTAATTGATTCATTTCATCTTTCACTGTGTTGAGCTTCCCATGTCTGTGCTTTGTACGTTACTTGTTCCCACTGTAATTTTGTGTTTGCAGCTTTGGATTTTCTTTTCCTGCATCAGTAACTTCTTGTCCCAAGGACTTTAAAGTAGCCATGTCATAAACACCATTAGTACTCCAAAATATCCTCAGCTCTTCTTCAGTACTATGTTGAGTGCCATCTGACTCGAGGGACCCATCATATAACACTTGTCTATCCATACTGTTTTCTTGGTAGAGCACAGGAGCTGTTGACTGTTTATTTATACTTTGGTCACCTCATGCGAAGAGAGGACTCCTTGGAAAAGACCCTGATGCTGGGAAAGGTGGAAGGCAAAAGGAGAAGAGGACGGCAGAGGATGAGATGGTTAGATAGCATCACTGAAGCAATGAGCATGAAACTGAGCAAACTCAGGGAGGCAGTGAAGGACAGGAAGGCCTGGCGCAATGTGGTTCATGGGGTCACGAAGAGTTGGACACGACTTAACGACTGAACAACAACAACAAAACTTGTATGCCGCCCACCTCCTCCAACGGGGGACTCTGGGCGGCTCACAATAACAAAAAAGGAAAAAACACCAATCCCTCCAACAATGGCTAAAATCCATAAATAATTAAAATAGAAACATACCTTAAAAATGTCCTAAAACCCCCCTGTAATTTTTAGCCCTAAAACCTTCGAGATGCTGGGGGGGGGAACCAACCCCATTACCCCACCAGCCATCTCCACAGATGTGAGCCCCTATCCGGCCCCCAGGCCTTCTGGCAGATCCAGGATTTAACCCCTTTTCTGAAGGCCATGAGGGAGGGGGCACACCAGACCTCGGGAGGCAAGATGTTCCATATGTTGCCTTCTCCTGCACGGTATAAAACAAGCTTTTATAGTTGTCACCAAAGCGATCATCCACCTCCAGCATCTTCCAATATTGCTGCTGCTGCTGTTGCTGCTGCCCAATATAAGTGCCTGCTCGCTTTAGCTGGTCCCCTGGGATGACCTCCACACCTTGAGTTATCCTGCTGGGAATATATACTCTTGGGGTACACTGTTGGCTTTCTTCGCTCATCCTTCCCAGGAACAACCTCCCCCCTTCCCCATTCCCCCAGCATAATGAGGTAGCCTAGCAGGACTTGAGGAGGAAGTATAGTGATAGAATGCCTGTGAATATAGAAATGTCCTCCTTGGATTGGCTAGATCCAGGTGAAACCCAGTTCTTTTATAAGATGATAGGTTGGACTTCAGATATGAAAGTTTAGGAACCATTATTCTAGCTGGCTGGAGTTAGAACCCTTCTGTTTGTAAGGAGTCGGGAAGAAAGAAGTGCCTTCCCACAATAGTATGTTGGCTCCCGCCTGGTTATGCCCTATGGCAACAATAATCCCACCAATATATATTTACTCCAAAACCACTCATATGTTTGCCTCACCATTTGACCAACTACACCTCTGCCCTTCCTTGATTTCTGCAACTGGAGTTGAATTGACTAATGAATACTCAAGAGGGCTTGTCCTCACGATCTCGCTACCCTTCCAAGATGCTGTGATTGGGGAGATAGATGGTAATCTGATTACAAAAGTCACTGATTTGAGGACAGGCCTCCCTGCTCTTCCACCCATATGTTTAAAGTAAGTGACAAATGTTATTGTGGTTCTTTTTTTGCACAACTGCCATGGCATCACCTTTGCAGTATGAATTAGTAGATCAGAACCAGAGCTTTGAGGAGAGTTCTGATTTGTGACAGCGTGTCAGGCCTAGCCCAAGGAACTCCAAGAGACAGTGCAAATTCAGTCCAGTTATGTTTATTAGCTACAACCTCTAGCAAGATTCTTCCCAGACTGAAACCCCAGCTCCCAAAGTCAGCCAGCCACAACAGCGTGAATTCCTCAGGGAGGTGCCAGTCTCATCCTTTTGTTCCTCTCACTCTCTTCTGGGGAGCTAAGAAAATGTTTATCTCTCTGAGCCTGGCCTTCATAATTCCATTCCATCACATAGAGTGAGTTAAAGCTGTCTTTTCTTAACCAACAATCTGCTTGAGTGACCCCAAACGTGTCAGGCATAAGCCTTCATCTGAATCTAATAGCTGTGCAAAATATTCAAGGTGGATATCCAGTATGTTGTGCTGGAATTGCAGTTCTCAAAATAATCACAACTTTGTGACCTTTGGAAGATCGAACCATGTCATCTATCATCTTTTCATTTTGTCAAAATGGGTTGATTCATTTAACTGTCCATCATCTGATATTGTAAACAAGATACCCTTTTGAGATCTTCTTGGCAGCTTCCTGAGACCCAACCAAAAAAGGTCATAATTAAAACTCTACCAGTATCTTCTTCTTTTTCTCATTTCTGCCAGTCTGCACAGGTTTAGTTGCTTATGACAACTGGTATTTCGTCTGCAAATTTTCCCCCTTTGTTTTCCCCAGGATTAGTGTTGGATAAGGGCCAAATAACCAGTTGATATACATTTGCACCAATGGAATTTTTTCACCTAAATGTCTTAATAGTTGTCCTTATTGTGGTTGGGAAATGAAGCATTAAATATCCCCTTCTTGCATACTGCATTGCCAGAAAGAATTGCCCCCAGCACTGGTCATTCATTAGAAAAAAGGAACACTTGAATATTGCACATTAATTCTAAGGTGTAGTTTGGTCTCAAGGAACCGAATTAAACCATTGTTCCCAGAAACAGCTCATGTCTTTTCATGAATCAGATTTCATAAACTCCTGAAGGATAAAGGTATTTATAAATTCCTGAAGAACAAAAGTTCGCCTTTGTCCAGCATATTTTATTGTAAGGATGCCTTTTTTATTTCCTGCAACTCAAACCTTTTTGTACTTTTTCTAACTGCCTTTGTACATATTTCTTCTCGATCTCCTTTGAAGTGTCAGGAATTGTGAGATCGTATCCCTTCTTAATCTCAGAGCCATATAAGTCCACTTCCTTGCTACCCCCGTTCTCTGGATGTAATGAAACAAGGGGGGACCAAGGTGTGGTGATGAGAAGGTCCTTTTTCTATTTCGTAGCTTCGGTTTCCACTTCAGTCCCATCTGCGAACTTGCATCACAGTTCAAAGGAACAAGATTCCCACCAAGATAATTTCATGAGGTCATTCATGGAACAAAATGTCTGCCTATTAAAAACATCATAACATTTATTTAGGCTGCAAAACTCCCCAGTTCACGGAAGGGACACCATCTCTTTTTTACTTGAAGAAAATACTTTGGAGAAGAACGTGGCAGGCCGTGGTTTCATATTCAAGAAGTGCCAAATATGGAGCCTGTTTTAAGAGAGACCTTTTACTGGCCTTATCTTAAATTGTGTTTTTTCAGCCATGTCGTCATTGTCAGGAGCATCCACAGGGAAGTCAAGATGGCATCTGTGCAATTAAAGTTGCACCCCACCCCTTTTTCCACACGCAGGGGCTTTGATCACACAGACACAGATGCCATCTTGACTCTTTTGTGTTCCCCGATGGACACCCTTGGTTGTTGTGGAAACATGGAGGAGATCTAAGGCTGTCTTGAGCTCTCCACAGCTTGTTGTTGACATTGAAATCAGCACACCAGGGTTCTTTGCACGATGCTATCTCCCCACAAGAACTGGCCACCTTATGACCTCAAAGACGCATAGTGACCATGCCATGTGCTGGTGAGTTGATAACATCAGCAGTGACCCTTGACAGTTTTTGAATGGCTGTGCTGTGTGAGTGAGGTGGAAACCTTATCACCAGTTTAGACATAACACACCATAAAACATAATGTTTTGAAATTGCTTCAGATGATATCATGAGTCTTTTTTCCACCACAACCATCACAGAAACATGAGATCACTTTCTTCCCCTGCTTTCCAGTAAACACTCAAGAATGAAGGCAACAGCCCTGTTTTTCCCCGGGATAATCTCTACAAAAGGTGTGGGGAGTGGGGTCACAATGAGAAACCCATCTCAACAGCTGCTAACTTTTAAGCTGACAGCAGCTGCTAACGGGATTTCATGTTTTAAAATTTAGGTTAAGGTACGCAATAAAGGGAGCACCAGTTTGGTGTAGTGGTGAAGGCTAGAAACTGGGAGACTGTGAGTTCTAGTCCCGCTTTAGACACAAAGCCAGCTGGATGATCTTGGACCAGTCCCAGGAAGGATGCAATAGCAAACCACTTCTGAAAAACCTTGCCAAGAAAACTGCAGGGACTAGTCCAGGCGGCCGCCAGGAGTCAATGCACACACATACACCCACACACAAATGCAGTAAAGAGGGGAGGGGGGAAATGGAATAATCAACTTGAAAGCAACACAGACTCCATTCAAAAATATGTTTTGGTGTTGAAAACTGTGCTGGTTTTTGGATTATTTCGCTTATTGTTTAGCAGAAAATGGATAAACTGACCAAGATCATGGAATGCATGATTTGAATTTTATTTGGCCTACCTTTTCTGGGTCAGGAGAGCTACTTACAGGTAAGCAATGGAGTGTCCACCCTCAGACGTTTACCACGACCGTTTTGGTTTTTACAACCTTTGGTACAACTAAGAGAGAGATTTCTTTTGGTCCTACTTCTCCGTGGTGTCTCCGATGAATAAATAGAACCAACACAATGCAATCTAGAGTTCTGGTCCAACCTGCCCTCTTTGTCCTCCTTCACAATTTTCCATTCCAATCTTCTCCCCACTTTCCTGTTTTTCTCCACTGAGGTCAGTCTGCTTTTCCTTCATCACGTCCACCCATCACACATAAAAACCAAGTATCATCGTTATCTCATTTGCTTTCCAAAACATGGAGATTCTGGGCTCCTTCTTGCAAACTAAGTTAAAGGGCTGGTCTCTGTCTTGAACCGGCAGAAAGGTTTTCCAGTGTAAATGCTACTCCCTCCCTTCTCTGGAACAGCTTCCCCCCCAGGATTACAGCTACCCCAACCCTCATGGGATTTAGACAGGCCATGAAGACCTGGCTGATCCAGGAAGCCTTTGGGGAGTGAAGTGGAGAAGTTCCCCCCTGCAGTCTGGCATTGTTTGTATGGAGAGAGTGCTTCCATAGTACAAGAGGATTCGTGAATGTATCATGTATCTCTGCTATTTACTCATTGTATCTTTGTTACTGGTACGAAGGATAAGACACTTAGATGATGATGATCACGTGCTATCAAGTCGTTGTTGCAACCACATAGATAGATTTTCTCCATGATGATCTGTCCCTAACTTAGTCCTTCAGCTCTTCCAACAGTGCATTCATAAGCTACTTAGGGGCACTTGCAACTGAAGCAGCTTATGAATTTGAATAACAAATAAACCATAAAATAAAATGGTGCTTATCCCCATCAATAAGGATGTAAACAACCGTGGTGCCTTCCACAAACAGCCATGAAACTGCAGTTGCCTGAGGCTGTTCCTGGGAGCACTGGCAGGTCTGTGTAACAGTTGTGGTGTTCATGTGTGTGTCTTCAGCGGTAATAAAATGAATAAAAACAGTAAAAGTGCACAGCCACATTGGCAGAAGCAGCAGAAAACTTATAATGCATTTGCTAGAGAAGAAGTAGTAGCATTCAGCAATCAGAACCAGGCTTTCTTTCTAGGTTTAAGTCAGACTTCTGTTTAGTATAGGACTAGCACTTTTTTCAAAAGAGCTCTAAAGCCATATTTAAGAAATAGGTCTAGTGCTCTTTCAAAATAGCACTCAACCTAGATTTAGAAGAAACTTGCATCAGATCTGACAAGTGCTAAGGAAAGTGTCAGTCAGACATTATGCTGGCAGATATCTCTGTGGAAGCCAGATGTCCAACCTCTTTGCAGGCCAAGCTGAAGTGTCTCTGAAGGACTATGCCCAATGACTGGAGGCTGAGGGTATTTCCACTGCAGCCTACAAGTGGCCAATAAGGGATGGCCACATCCCAACCCACAACCACATCAGCAATCAAACGGCTGGTGAAGCATGCCAGACTGTTTCGACAGCAAAAATTGCATTGGGATAAGAGGGAAAACACCAGTTTAAAACTGGAACAGCTAAGGAGGATTTTAAGTTGCATCAGGGATGAGCTGGGGATGTGACAAAAGCAATGTCATGAAGACATGGCAGAAACAAGAGGTTGCTGGGGTATGTTCAGAGGCAAGTGAGGAAGAGCCCTCTGTACGTTCCTCTAATGCTCTGGCAGATGACATCACTGATGCTCCTCTGAAAAAAGCTCCAGAGTTACACACCCTCTTACTGAGAATGGGTTTAAATGAATGATCAGTTTTCATCATCCTTTGCCAGGGAAAAGTAATCAGCCATCAGGGTATCACATGAGAAGAAGTATCTGTGGTTTTCCTTACCAGTTCTGCTCAGATGATAAGAATGGCTGGAGGAGCTGATGTGGTGAACGGCTTAATGTCAACAGGATTAAGAAGTCCAAGGCTTAAATCCCTACTCAACCATGAGATTCACAGGGTGTCCTTGAATTACTCACCATTTCTCAGGCTAATCTAGTTGATTGAGTTGTGAGCATCAAAATATTGACTGGACGAGGAAAACCATGGATGCTCCCCCAGCCAGTTTAACTTGCTATTGGTGTTCCCAAAGTATGTGGCTGAAGAGCACCGAGGTTATGGGACTGTACGTAAGATCTTGACGCGGCTCTTGATAGAGGATCTTGGCTGGCCAGCCTGCATAGAGAAGAACTGGTATCCAAAATAAAATAAAATGCTAGGGTGGTTTGAATAGCCTATTCCTGGAGATACTCTCCCTGGTGTCATGCACCGAACAGCATTTCACTTCAGAAATAGTCTTGTGTCTTACAATGTGGAAGGCATTTCCATTTTCCTAAGATTTCCCCCCTCCTTTCATATGACTAATTCCAAAAACACTTGGTTAAAAGTCAGGCCAGGAGTAGCCTTGGAGCATGCGTCCAAGGCCTATAGTTTGGGGCATAGCCTATCTTCTTTGCTTCTGATGATGACACAGTCTTGAGGGTGATTATGGGGGTTAATCTGTAATGTTAGTTGATTACTGCATTCCATAACTCTGCATATGAGTGGTTTTGCCATTGGGGTGTGATATTGAAGGTGAAAACACATTCAAATCAACCAAGAACACAGAGCTTCATGTGTGAAGAAGGATATTGTGTAGAGGTGTTCTACAACTAAATGGCAGGGGTGTGGGATGGGGAGGTGTTAGGTGCTTAGTTTTAAAGAATATAGATACAACAAGTATGGAGACTGGGTGGAATGGAAAGAATCAGAATTGTCTCCATCTTGCATTTGAGCTTCACCCTGATCAAGCACAGGCCTATTGGGGACATGTTATGATTCCTCAGACCAAAACATTCACAGTGATGTTGAGATAGACAATGAAAACAAGGAAACATCCCAAAGACAACATTTTGTGGTGAGCAATTACTTCCATTTCCCGTGCATGTTTTGTTCTGCACATTTTTCAAACACTCTACATGACTGTGCTCCAGAATAATTGAGAAGATCTTGGGTTTCATCTAAGTAGCGCCCAGGATCTTAATGTGACATTTGAATGTTGTTGAACAAATTAAAATAAATGTCCACACTGGTTAAATGGAAGTTGCAAGGAAAAGTAAAATCTGTCCAAAAAAATTAGGGTTATTCAAATAACCACAATAACAATGAATGAATGAATGAATGAATGAATGAATGAATGAATGAATGAATGAATGAATGAATGAGACCAACCCATTTCTGATTTGGTTACAGCGCTGGGGGCAGAAGTGGCTTTGTTCATATGTGTTGATGATCTCTGGAAGGACCAAAATGGCAGGAGAGCATCCATCCTGATGTCTCAGCTGCCTTTGATAGCACTGACCATAGTATCCTTCTTAACTGACTTGGGGTCTGGGAATAGGAAGCACAATGTTCTGGTGGGTCTTCTCCTTTCTCTGAGATTGGTTCCAGTTCGTGTTGCAGGGAGGTCCAGCCCTAAACGCCCAATATGTGGGGTTCCAGAGTTCTACTCTCTCCTTGTTCCTGTTTAGTATCTACAGTACATAAGGATGCTAAGCGAGGTCATCTGACAGCATAGGGTTTAGTATCCTCATAATGATGATGTTCAATTATTATATCTCCATGTGAGGCTGGCCATGTAATACCATCAAGGTGCTTTTTCCGTTTCTGGAGGCTGTAAGGGACTCAGTGGGGAGGAAAGGTTCGGGCTCAAACCCGGCCAGAGAAAGTGGTTATGGGTTTTGGGACCTCCCGGCGCTGGGGACTTGTGATCTTTGTTTCTAAACAAGGTAGCCCCAAACAAACTGGTGTGCAGTTTGGGGGTCCTTCTAGACCCACAGCTCCTGCTTGAAGGGCAGGTGGCAGCAGTGGCTAGAAAAGCTTTTGCCCAGCTCTATCTGGTGCACCAGTTGTGTGCATTCTTAGATTTGGAGGCCCTGCACTGTCACCCATGCATTGGTAACCATCTGTTTGGATTCTTACAATGCACTCTACGTGGGGCTGCCCTTGAAGACCACTTGGAAGCTGCAACTGGTCCAGAATGCAGCAGCGTGGGTAGTTATGGGTACACCTCAGTTCACCCCCATAAATCCTCTATTCTGCAAGCTTCACTGGCTCCCAGTAGACTTCCAGGTACAATTCAAATGCTGGTTACTCCCTTTAAAGCCCTTGATGGGATAAAGGTGGGTTATTTGCGGGACCACCTATTTCCAATTTCTTCTGCTCATCCCACAAGGTCAGGCAGGTTGGACATGCTCTGGATCTCTTATTAAATCATGCAATCTGATGGGACTCAGAGAGCATACCTTCTCAGCCACAGCACCTGCCCTCAGGAACACCACATCACCCAAGATTTGGATGGTCCAGACCTTGCCAGCCTTTTGTAAGGCGCTGAAGACCTGGCTCTTCCTCCAGGCAGTGGGCCTGGTGTTAGGTGAGCTTACTCTGTTGGGTTTTGCTCTGTATGTGAAATGTCATTTTAATTGCCTTTTAAATGATTACTTTAGTTACTTTATTCATTGTTTACCAGCCAGAATCTCATGTCAATCAGACAGCCATAGAAATGCCTTAAATCAGTGTGGTTGGCTGGGGAATTCTGAGAGTTGAAGTCCACACATCTTCAAGATGCCAAGGTTGAGAAACACTGCCTTAAATAATGAGACGCTCCTCTAGCATGGATATTGACTGGTAGAAAGTATTCCACTAAATTCAGACAGCTAGTAGCGTAGTTAACAAACCATTTCAAGGAAGCCATTAAGGGAAATGGAAGCCTTATCTGGCCAGGGGATCATGTTCAAAGACACAGTTCATCAGCCATTTTGGTCTTGCATCAGCCATTTCTGCATGGGAGCTTTTGAGGAAAACGAAGGCTGGAGGCAGGTTATCTTTGTGAATTACTCACAACTCCTGGGCCTAGTTGCTGATAACAATTGTGAATGGGCCTACCCTTATCCTAGGCAATACTGTACACACAGATAGCAAACTAGCAGGCAGAAGTCCTGGAGGTGTTAATCGGGCTCAAGCGAGACTTCAAAAGGTGAAAAACACTTTGGGCAGATCCCCCTATTGTATATTGTGGCCATTGTTGTTGTTCAGTCGTTAAGTCGTGTCCGACTCTTCGTGACCCCATGAACCATATTGCGCCAGGCCTTCCTGTCCTTCACTGCCTCCCTGAGTTTGCTGTTTCATGCTCATTGCTTCGGTGATGCTATCTAACCATCTCATCCTCTGCCGTCCTCTTCTCCTTTTGCCTTCCATCTTTCCCAGCATCAGGGTCTTCTCCAAAGAGTCCTCTCTTCACATTAGGTGGCCAACGTATCTGAGCTTGAGCTTCATTATCAAATATTGTGGCCAAGACCCCCCTACTTTTCACAGATATCTCTACATGCAGACATAATGGGGAGTGCACTGGCAATAAACTCCCTGAAGCACATATATGTCATGGATTCATATATGAAAAACACTAAACAGAAAGAACCAAACCCAATGAGAGCATAACGTCTTCCTCAACCTCTTCTCCCACCCCAGCTGAGCTCCAAATAAGATAAAGCTGTGCATATGTTGGCATGGGATTATACTGAAATGTAAGGCTTAGAATGTATAAATTGGTAGGTGGTATCAAGGCTTGCTAATTGCTCTATTGTGCATTATTTCCTTATTTTACTTCCTGGGAGTATTCACAATTCTTTTTGTTAAGTACTCACAAAAAAGAAGTAAATTTATGTCTGCTATCTACTGAACTTTGTCTCAGGAAGCCAGGATGAGCTTTCAAGCAGAATGGCCATGGAGTGGCTTTCTGGTGTCCTGAGGTTTTTCCGGCAGTTGTGGCTGGCACCTTCAGAGGCAGGGTGAGCTACTTTGTAGTAAATTTATCATCAGCTCACAGGCAACTGAACTAGAGCTGATTGGGCTCTTGTATTTGTACCTGCCAAGCTGATCTCTGATTGGTTCATGTCATGGGAATCTAAGACAGCTGGTTCCTGATGGGTTCCTCATCTAGGTAGACTTCCAATTGGTCTATTTTGAAGAAATTTCAAGAGAACGGCTTCATCACTGCTTGACTGATGCTGGCGTTAACTCTCTGATGTATTGAAGCAAGCAGAAACTAAAATCCATCAGGTTCCACAGGAAACTTCTATCCTGAAGCATCTTATCTACTGTGTGACTTATCCACGTAACCTGGTCCTCAGTAATCGCTCCAAAGTGAGAGTGAGAAGAGGGGTATTGTTAGACCTTAACTTGACAGTCTAAGAATAAAATCAACACAAGCCAGTCAGAGTGATCGTTGGATGCTTTGATGACCAAGAAATTAAAGGAATATGAAAGGTAGGTAAAGCAATTGCAGAAAAGCTGAATGAATTATTTGCATTTTTCTTCGTAGCAGAAGATGTGGGCCAGATAGGGAGGCCCGGAATAGATATTTTCATGGATGGAGTGTGAGGAGCTGAAACATATATTTTTCACTAGAGATTACAAAATGATATTGGTTGGGTAAAATGAAAAGTAACAGTCAAAGATCTCAAACACAAAAATGTTCATCTTCTGATAAAACGACATAATAAGAGTTGTTGCTGCAACAGAGCGCTGGGAAGAAGCTAGTGTAAATCTGTTTTTAAAAAGTTTCCAGCATGGTGAGATCCAAGAAGTTACAGCCTCGTTAGCTTAATATCTGTTCTGGCCAAATTTGTGGAAAGGATTACTAAAGAAAACAATATACTATATGCATAAAAGGTCAGGTTTAAAAAAGAAAGAAAGAAATCAACATATCTTTGAAAATTTATGAACCACCTGCATGAATCTTTAGAGATTATCAAATAAATAAAGTTTACTAAAGTTTATTAAATTAAAAAA
Source organism: Python bivittatus (assembly GCF_059951505.1). NCBI lineage: Eukaryota > Metazoa > Chordata > Lepidosauria > Squamata > Pythonidae > Python > Python bivittatus. The sequence continues at coordinate 89,571,221 of NW_028277035.1, forward strand.
TATATTTGATGACCCTCATCAAAGATTTGTGAACAATCTTATCAGTCTTGAAATAATAACAAAGGGCAGGGGAAGTTCATGGGAAAAGGAGCTAAAACTTACTGGGAGTTACTCAAAAAAATGAGATATTAAAAGTGCAATTGCAAATAGTTCTGGTAGGGCAAAAAAAAAAAAAGGACGACAAGAGAAAAAAGCAAGCGGATACACCACAGGCTTAGTGAGGGCCTGATAAGAGAAAAGGATAGAAAGAAGAAATAAAAAAGGGATGGTTTGGCAAGGAAGAGTAGATAACACTAAGCAGGAACTGCTGAGTCTGTGTCAGGAAAACATAAGATCAAGAATGAACTGGGGTAGATGAAGGAAGCAAAGAATAAACGAAAGAAAGAAAAGAAAAAGAAGACTCTTTTTTTAAAAAAAAGAATCATTACAATAAGTGCTCAGTGAAGAAGGGAAATGGTAATAAAGAAAAGGCAAAAGGACTCAATTTTAATTTGGTTCGGTTTTCTCCAACAACATTTGTCCTGTGGGGAGATTGTGAAAGCAGAAAGAAGAGGTAGGGTTGAAGTTGAATGAATAAAGAGAGAGTCAGAGAATCCCCAGTTTGAATTAATGAATCTCCAGGTAAATTATATTCTAAGGAACTAACTGTCATAGCAAATTCAGAAGTACACAACACTGAGGAGAAAGAACCATGTTTATTGCAGTGAAGGTTGGACACCCGTTTTACAGGAAAGAGAGACCCTGAACAATGGAAAAGCAAAGATTTTTATAGAAGCTGAGCGCTACAAGGCAGGAAATCCCAGGATCTGATTTGCTGGCCAGTTTGGGGGAAGCTAGCAGGTCCTTGTCTGTGTACCTGGGGTTAGTTGTACTGTTAGGCAAAATGGGCCTTTCAGGAGGGCAGCAGAGCTGAAGAAGTCCATTGTTAAAGGAGATGGAATGTTGAGGCCCTCAGGCTGGCTGAGGATGGAAGGTTGGCGGTCCTCTAGGTTGTAAGTCCTTTGTAAGGGATGCCCTTGGGCCGATCTGTGAGCAGGTGAGGAGGCTTCTATTCTTTAAATGGAGTTGCAGAGGGTTTTGTCTGGGGCAGGGAGGGTCAATTTGGGTCTGACAGGATTAGGCAAAGAGAGCTATTTCAAAATAATTATGTTAAGGCATGGAATGAAATTAAGAAGGACATATTAAGGCGGGAGAAATTAAATTTGTCACTGTCGGGGAGAATCTCTGTGATAAAAATGAATGTTTTGCCTAGAATGATGTTTTTGTTACAGACGATATCTGTTTTGACAACTGATGCACCATTCAAACAATGGCAAAAAGATATATCTAAATTTGTATGGCAAGGGAAAAAAACCACAAGTTAAATATAAAGTGTTACAAGATGCAAAAGAAAGAGGACTGGGTTTACTGGATTTGAAATTGTATTTTGTAGCTTGTTATTTGGTCTGGATGAAAGAATGGATGTTGCTGAGAAACAAGAGACTTTTAGAGTTAGAAGATCATGACTTGAGGTTTGGATGGCATGGATACTTATGGTATGATAAAGTTAAAATTAATGTGGATTTTAAAAATCATTTTATTAGGCATGCCATAATGAGAATATGGAATAAATCCAGGTTGTGCCCAAAAACACTTCTGTGGATCTCAGCTCAAGAAACATTCCACAAAAGAGAAATAGCAGGACAAGACAAATGGTTGACGTGCTAGTAATTATTGGAAAACCATCAAGGGAAATATAAGATTAAATCAAGAGAGCAACTAATAGCAGAAGGATATAGTTGTCAATGGTTTTCCTATTTACAGTTTTCAGAAAGATTCAAAATGGACAAAAAGATTTATGATATGGAGCAAAGTAAGATAAAATTTGAAGTACAATTATGCACTGATGAACATATGATTGCTAAAATGTATGAACTTTTGTTGACATTTGAAAGAGAGGAAGAACAGGTTAAAGAATGTATGATAAAGTGGGCTAAGAATTTTGGTTATAACACACAGATGAATCAATGGGAAAATATGTGGTTAAAAGGGTTGAAATTTACACTATGTTATGATCTTAAAGATAATGTTTATAAAATGATGTATCATTGGCACGTGAAGCCAAAAAAATTATCTAGAATCTATAAAGGCACTTTAGCTGTATGTTGGAAATGTGAACATGAAGGGACATTTTATAAGGCTTGGTGGACATGTAAAAAAGCTAAAGAAAATTGGGTTCAAATACATACATTGATACTGAGGATTTTAAAGATTAATATTGAATTGAAGCCAGAGCTTTTCATTTTAGGATTGATGGATACACAGAAAAGAGTCATGGAAGATTATTTCAATATATGATTATTGCGGTGAGATTATTATATGCATAGAGATGGAAAGATATCTTGGTTTCAGCAAAGCATTTGAGAACTGTATGATATTTGGATTAGCAGGCTAATTAGATGTGGGCTGAATGGCATGAAGATTAAGGGTGTATGTGCTGTCTTGAAAATTGTACTCAAAAGTGCTCATCTGTGGTTCCTCATCAACTTGGAGAGAGGTATCGAGCCGGGGGGATGCTACAGTAATTGGTTTGGGTCTTCTACTCTTCAGTATTTCTGCATGAAATAAAGGAAATACCAGATTTGCAGAGGATATAATGTTGGGTGGGGTAACTAGAACTCCAATAATGATCCAGTCTGGAGGTTGTGAGGACAGAAGGCAAAACAAACTCCGATTAAACCTAGCAAGACTGTTCTTCCAAAGATATCTGGGCTGCCAAAAACATTGGTTCCAGTGATGGAACTAGATGGACTTACCATTCCCTGGATGAACCAAGAGTGCTCCAGGATTCATAGCCCTTACTAGCACAGCTGATGTCAGTCATAGCCAGGAGTGCCTTTGGCCAGCTGTGGCCCTATCTGGGCCAGAAAGCCCTGGTGGTGGTAACCCACACTCATTGCCATATGGGTCCATTATTGCAGCACACTCTATGTGGGGCAGCCTTTGAAGATGACTTGGAACCTACAACTGATACAGAATGCGTTGGTCCCTGTGCTGGTTACCAGACCCCATTCATATCGTTAGTTCTAAATGTCGAAAATAAATGTAACTCAGGGTTAAACTGCTGGGTTCTTGGTGTTCTCTGAGCTTGGCTTAATGGTGACTGAATTGTGTCTCTTTCTTCTTTTATATGTAGTTTTTGTATGTGTGAGGGGGGTTACTTTGTGAATATAGAATGCAGGACGCGGGCAGGGGAGTGGTGGTTTAATTTCTCAAAGTTCTTAAAGGTTTATGACAGCTCCAAGGCCAGACCACACGCCCTCTTCCCATACACTGCTTGCATAAATCCCAGCCAGGCAAAGGTTGTAACGTCAAACTTTTATTGATTTGTTCACAGAACATACAGAGTTCAGCCAGTTCATCTGGAATAGTGTTGACATGTAAAGTGCAATTAACAAAAGTGATTTACTAGTTTTGGAAATGCTGGTGTGGCTGCCTCACCACTTGCAAACTTACATAGGAAGCAAACACTTACAATGAAGGAACATTCTGGCTAATACACGAAGCAGGGGAAAAAAAATCAGTCAGACTTTTTAAAATAAAGAATAAAAAGAATCATCTTTACTATAACTTTAATTGTGCTTGTTATCAAGAAGCTAAGATACATCTTATCCATCAGCTTCAATGACAACATTCTCTTTTGACCTGTTAGTTTTTCTTTTTTTTTTTCCCGTCCCATAATTTTTTCCCCACCAAGCGTATTGCAACACCACAACATTATCTGCAGAATTTCAGCAAATCATAGCTTTATCTTCATTAAAACATTGCCCCTTCTCCAAAGTATAAATCATAAAACAGTTCTTGATTTCAAAAGCAGACCTTCTTCCTATCAGAGACTTATGGCCCGCAAACTGTAGCATAATTCTGCCTTGAGAGAGAGAGATAAACATTACAAGGGCTCTTTTGAAAGTTGACACACAGCACACGAGCAGCATTTCCCGTACTATCTCCCAGGTTCACACATAAATAAAAGTCAGTTAAAATTACACATAGATATTATTATTATTATTATTATTAATAAATATTAAATATCACCCTTCTCCTCCTTCTATTGCAGTAACAGGAATGTCTCCTTCCTGTTTCATAATGCATGTCAGTTCGGTTCAAGTTTCTATGACGTCAGCCTTGCTTAGCAAGCTCCGAGCTGGAACGCCCTGGCTGTGTCCAAGCACCGTGCCCCTATTTGCACCTTCACTCCTGCTTTACAAAGACATTTCCAAAGCCAGGGTCTTGCCCTGACAATGGCAGTCCCTCCCTGTGACTTTCCAGACTAGGCTTTTGGTCTATTTCTCCCTCTGGTGGGAGGGGTCACTCTTCAGAAAGCAGCTGGATTCTGCTGTAAAAAGTGGGTAATGTCCAGCACAGACTCAGATGACCGGTCCTCTTCCCAGTGCCAGTCAGACGTGTTGGCCACCATCACAATTTCCAACAAGGATGTCGATACAACGGGTTGCTCTGCGGCTACGAGCTGTTCCAAAAGGGCAGGTTGGCCCTGAGATTCCCAGCCTTGCAGAGAGCAGCCAGATGTTCTGTCCTCAAGTGTGGCTCCAGCAAGGAGATCTTCTTCTGCATTATAGACTTGGAAGAAGACAATGGCCAGGAAGATGAAGAGGAGATGTTTAGCATAGCTGCGTTCCTCAGTGGGGTAGTAACGCTTGACCTGGAAAGAGAGAACGAAGAAAGGGGGTTAGGGGCACAGCACCCTAACATCCACTGCAGTTTCTGAAATGCCTCTGCAATGAATTAATGTTCTTTCCCTTGCCCTGTACTGGCCAAACCCTCCACTTCCATGATTCTTATTCTAAAACACAAAATGCACCGTGCACATGCTGGCTGGGGAATTCTGGGAGTGGAAGTCCACACAGCTGGCTTGTGTTTTTGTTGTGTTGCCGTGTTTTTCAAAGTTGCCAAGTTTGAAAAACACTGCATTAGAAGGACCTACTGCTGCTGTTCCCCGCTCAGTCCCTGCTTGTATTAATCAGGGACAAGGGTTATAGTCCTACATACTACGAAGGACACAAGGTGGAAGACAACTTATGGGCACCCCTAAGCCTCATGCATTCACCGGGAAATAAAGTCTATCGCAGAGTTTCTCAACTTTGGCAACTTGAAGATGAGTGGACTTCAACTCCCAGAATTCCCCAGCCAGCATAGCTGGCTGGGGAATTCTGAGAGTTGAAGTCCACTCATCTTCAAGTTGCTAAGGTTGAGAAACGCTGCTCTACTGAATTCAATGGGGCTCATATGGGAGCAACATACATGAATTTGCAGTGTTAGACCCAGAATGCTTTGCTCGCTGCTCCTCTCCCTCCAGGTGGACCCAGGACTTCTCGGCCTGCCCCAGTCCCCCCCCCCCCCCCCGCCACTCCACCCGATTCTCCGCCTGGGCTAGAAACTTACCACTCGAGGATAAAGTACTTTCCGGGAGCGTTTCTTGAGCCTGCTGCTCTTGGAGAAGTTCCTGTGGGCAGGAAGCTTCTCGTCCTCCGGGAGAGGATCAAAAGTGAAGTATTGGGGCTCGGTAGGTGCGCCCCGGCGGGAGATCTGGGGCATGCTGAGCGGTGGCAGTGTCGGCTTGCAGGCGTAGCACATGGTCCTCCGGCCAATCGAGAGGAGAACGCACAGCAGCTGGAGCGCTCAGAATGAGGAGTCGCTCGGGCGGGCCGGAATTTATGAATGGGGAGGCCCCGCCTTCCTCGCCACCCCATTGGCTGAGCAGTTTAGCTTGTCAGGGGACAGCTCAGATGGGAAACTCCGAATTTATTCAGTTCAATGCATTCAGGCTTGGCAGGTTTGGGAATGTCACGCACAGGCCACGCCGCGGGGGAGGGGGAAGAGGGGCAAAGGAGACGGGGGTCACTGTGGCCAGGGAAAGCGGAGGAGGGGGGTTGTTTGCAAAGCACGCATCGCCGCGCGCGGTCCACCCATCCCGGCCGCTCAAAATACATGGAGAACGCAGCCACGTTCCCCAAGCCAAGGATTTCCTTGCGATCTGGACCACCCTTGCTGGTGCAAAGACTTGAACACGCAGGGAGGTGGATCGGCAATCTTCGGACCCCCACGCCCCCCAAGTTTAAACCTTTGTGGAGTCGTGCCCAGCCTCATCCAATGCATCCAGACTGGCTGCTCCCCGTGAAGGGGACCAGACCCGTTATTGCTCTCAGCTGCAGTAGATGAACAGGGTTACTTCATTTTGCTGCATTCTGAAGGTGGAAGGGGGAGAAATGAATCCAGGGGCCTTTCTCTGCAAATCTTATTGCCATCAGTGACAGTGACATCTCAGGATGACAGTCTATCCATCTTTCACTCTTTGCATAATCTCTCTCTCCTTTCTTGAGGGCTGAATCTTCACAGGACTGGCTCAAGACATTGTGCTGTGGGAGGCGGTCTTGCATCAGCCCTGCTAAGACTCAGCCATCAAGAAAGGAGAGAGGGAATTATGGAAGCGGTGGTAGATTGGAGGACGTCCTGAGTTGTCATTGTCACGGATGATGTCCCGTTCTCCTTTGCCTGAGTGGAACCTGGAAGTTTATATATCTATTTTGGCTGGACGAAGAACATTTGCTAATTATCGGGCACTCTGGCAGTTGATGTCCTTGTTCCTGTTCTGAAAAATATCATTCAGAGATCCTCTCACACTCTCACTGCCATTGCACTATATTTCTAAATGAGTTTTAGCTAATAGATGGGAAGGACATATTTTACTGTTTTCTTTTTAATATATTATTACTGTGGAGCAGAACAATCTCCTGCGTTTCCCCACATCTCCCCCCCCCCCCCCGGTCTTCCCTCTCCCCCCATCACTTGTCTTTCAGTTTCAGGGAACAGAATTTGCTTTTGAAGTTTCTTTCAAAGTAAATGCACTTTTGCACCTATTTATTTAGTTGCAAAGTAATCAAGGTTTGTTTGTGTGGGAATATTGGCTTTTGTTTCTCCAGGGCTATCATTAGTTCAGGCTCTATGACCTTCTGGATTTTCCAGGATTGTACTAAATCCCAAAGGAAGTACCAGCCCTTCGTGGTAGGCCAAGTCAGGAAACAGACACCGCAGGGATTCCAGAAATGCTACTTTATTGTTCTAATAACAGAATCTTGAAAGCCGGGCAGAGTTTCTTGGTGCCCATCTTATGCCAACAGAATCAAGGTGGGGTTATTTTGTGTTTCTTCTTCATGCTTTCCATTTTCCCAGGACCGAGTTGCTATTTTACTTCCCTTAATGGATCTTCCCTTCCAAGGTCATTTCTACCTTCCTTTACAGGGAACTATTTGACAGAATTTCTTCCCCTGAGCTTTTTCCAGTCTGAGAAAAATAGAAAATCAATTTGAGGTATGGTGGAAGAATTTCTCTTCTGCCTGGAGAAACTTTGAAAAAAATTGATGCCCAGTTTCTCTCCCTTTGAATTTAGGGGAGAATTTCAAAAGGTCATTTCTGCCAAAAGCAACTTCCCCTATAGAAGATCAAGGAGATAATAGTGCAAAGGGGAGCAAGGATAGGGAAACGTTGTGTTTCAGTTATTCAGATTTAATTAAAATAGGGTTGGCCTTGGTTAAGCTAAGTGGGGTTGGACTTGGTTAGTACTTGGATGGGAGACCACAAGGAAAGCTAGACTAATAACAGGAGGAAGAGTAGCAGCAGCAGCTTGACTTTGAAGGAGAAAAATCTCTCCTTCAGGAAAACTAGGAAGGAGAAGCAGACGTATGGATGCTTAGGGAAGTGTCAATAGGCCCCAAGCTGGAGACACCACTCTTATTTTCTGATACTTATCAATTGCACTGTTTAAGGAAGTTTGTCAAAAACCATCATTTTACCAAGGAGACATTTGGGGAAGATATAGGTCGGATGTCACCCAGTGCCCTTCACAGTTGTTTTTGCAAGATGTTAAATCTCACTGACACACTTGCTCCAAGGGCATGTAATCCATTTATAAACATCCTGCTTGAAATACACCCCCACAATTACTTTCAACTCACTGGCGGGCCGTGAACCTTGAGGCACATAAACACTCCATGCAATCTTACAAGCAGATGGGCTGAATACAGACACGGACACTTTAAATCTTCCATCCCAAAACAAAACAGGGGAAAGAGGGGGGGAAAAAGAAAGAAAGAAATATGGCACTCCAAGCCAAGAGTACATTATGCAATTGCCATGACTCATAAATGGGACTTTACAGAGGATCCCAAAACAACATTTACCTTCTCATAGCTTCCCATCATTTTTAAAGCTTTCTCCCCCCACCCCCCCGTCGTGAACACATTGATCAAAGAAGCCCACAGGGAATAGCTGTGCAATGTCTTTTGACTAGTGGCACTAGAAGCCATCTGCCTGGAAACAGTCTAAATCACTCCCTCTGAAGGACTGAAAAAGGGGGGGGAAAAGCCACAACATTGGGAAGAATCTGCAACTAGTTTGTAACTCACGCTATCATTTATGCTTCTGTGTTCTGGTTTGTATCCAGCGACTTCAAGACAGACAGATGCAAACGGCCGGCAACGTGTGATCCTGCAAACGTCGCTGAACGACCCCCCCTCCCATTTCTCACCATGAACTATGCTGGCTGGGGCTGCTGGGAGCTGTAGTTCAGCAAACATCTGGACGGCCACATGTTTCTCACCCTGCCCTCTGCACAGAGCAGCTTCTATGGTCAAAATACTGACCAAATTCACTGCAGGCAATTGAAAACATTATTCAAAATACAGATAAAAGTAAAACAGAACAGATGTATGTTGTAATACATGGGAAGTTGGGGGAAATAAATATGTAAACCCATTTTACCCCCTGCTGTATCATTCATTCCCTCTGTGATTCTAGGGAAGCAAAGATCATTTTATGTCTTACTGAGCTTTCAAATACTTTTTCTTGGTATGTGTGTGAAATAAAACTAACTCACACAGCACATTTCTTTTTCGACAAGATTCACTCCCCCAGCCCAATGATCCCGAGCTGCTTTTTATTTTTATTACTTAAAAGCACTCTGGGGATTTAACACAGCCCTTGATCTTGGCAGGATATATTTTATATAGAGAGGCAGGATTTTCTCCTTAAGCCATCTTTACAAGAAGATCTCATTCCCGGTCAGGTAGACTATCTCAATCATGTCTATGAAAATTTTATTTCAATGGAAGCTGATCGGATGAATGGGGAGGGGTATCTGGTTGTTTGTTTGTCTGATTGATGAACTGTGGAGCCCTTGGGGTTCTCGGAGCTTGGCTTTTTCTTGCAAACATTTCATTACCCGGCTAGGTAACATCTTCAGTGCTAAAATGGGATGGGGTTTGCTCTCTGTTTATGTGCTGTACATAAATAGAGAGCAAACCCCATCCCGTTTTAGCACTGAAGATGTTACCTAGCTGGTTCAACCCTGAGCTACACATATTCACCTCTACTGATTGATGAATATTCCACCTTTTCTCCAGAAGAGTTAAGGCAGCTATCACAGTATTCTTCTTTCCAGTTTTTCCCCACTGCAAGACCCTTGTGAAGTAGGTTGGGTGGAGAATGATGGATTGTCTAGTCATCCAGCGAACATCAATGTTAAGGATGGACTACGGACAGATTTCTTATTCTGTCTGTAATCGATCCTTAATCTGTTTGTGAGAAAAAGGAAATCAACATATATTTAAAAAAAGAAGCAACCCCCCCCCACACACACTATGAACTTTTAACCAGTTTAATAATCATATGATTCCACAGGAACTCAGACTAGAAAGAACTCAGACTTATACCATTTCTCAGTATAAGAAAACGATTCCGAAGGTTTGAATTCTCAGTATAAAAATAAGATTTCAAAGATTCTGAGTCAGCCATACCAAAGATCATTTTTAGCTGATGCAGAAGGTGCTTCATCTTATTATTTATTCTTTCCTTTCAGAGGCTGGATCCTTACCAACCCATTGAGGCAGGATACGAACAGCTTACGGTCCCATCCGAGATGAACTTTTTAGATAGAAATGCAGAACACTGTCATGAGAGACTGGCACTGTTTGGCAGAGTTGTAGAAAAGGTTTGGGAGAAAAGGAAAAAACTGTTTTGGAGGGCTTGGGGTTATTATCGGTGTTTAGCAATAAGTTAAATTGAGAATTTTTTTGCAGCCTGGCAATGTGCCAGGAGAATGAGGGTGCAAATGAAGTACTGCATAAGGTTTCCTAATAGAAGACCTCCAAGGTCACTTTCAACCCTATGATCCCATGATCCCATGATCCCATGATTCTGAAGTGCCCACAGGGTGTGGTAAAAAAAAAATCAAGATGGCAACGCAATAGTGCAATTGAAGCTCAGAGCTTCAGTCTCATTGTTGTGGCCTGGACCATCTTGATTTTTTTTTAACCACATCCTGTGGATACCCCTGTTCAGAAAGGCACCCCAGAAGCCATTAGATATGTACAGTGGATTACCAGTCTGAAAAATGGTGAGTAGCCTAAAGCCCATGACTTTCAATGGGATCCTACTTAGATTGTGCTGTATAAAATGCTAGGCAGTGGTTGTCATTGCTATTACTGCAGACTAGGGGAAGCAAAATTGTGGAGTCCTGGGTTTCTGAGCTTGGTTGTTTGCTTGCCCGACTAGATAATGCTTGGTTGGTTGTTTCATTGCCCGACTAGGTAATATCAGGGTGAGTGAGTGTGCGGGTTTGCTCCGGAGCTACTGTATATAAACAGGGAGCAAGCCCCACATTCACTCGCACTGATGATGTTACCTAGTCGGGCAATGAAACGTCTGGAAGCAAACCACCAAGCTCAGAGAGCACCAAGGACTCCACAGCTCAACCCTGAGCTACACATATTGTCTTCTAGTGGAAGCAAAATTCATTTTGAGGAAGGTTTTTACCTAGAAAAGTAAAAAGTGTAGTTGTTGGTCCTCTGTTTTCATTAGTGAATGAATAGAGAGGACTAAAGACAAAGCTATCTACTTTTCTGGGTCAAAATCTTCCCCAACTGCTTTATTTTCCATTTCCAGAATCAACCGTGACTTCCCCAAGCTCGTACCCCCAGCAGACATTGCCCCTTGGATCTTCATAAATTATTCTTACTTCAATACATAACTTTGAAAGAACATTATTAACTAGAAATAATCAAAATCTTATTTTTAAGCAGAAAATAATACACTATTGTTATTATTAATAACAAGGAAATATTATTAATTTGACTATTTCCAAAGATATAGGAAATAGTTTTTTCTCTTGGAGTTCAATAATTGAAAGGAAAACAGAAATAGCACAGCTGAGCATCACGTACGCTTACTTGACCTATGAGGTTCAATTCAACAGAAGCAACCACAATTCTGGAAACCTTTGCATTGCAAATTCACAATCTGCCATAAGCTATTTTAGCACAACTATTTCCTGGAGAAAAAGCAGAAGTTCCATGTCAAACAGCCCACAGGAATACTGTGTGTTTTCTCTTTAATTGTCTGTTTTCAATTGCATTGCCGTGAGAAAATAATTTCATAAGCCAAATTGGGTATCAATGACCTTTTATGAGCAGAAGTGATATCAGTTCAAGTTCTAGAGAAAATCATGGAAATTGAAGAGTAATACTAAGTTTTGTTGGGTATAATAAAGCATCTCTAAAATTCTGGCATTTGTTATAGAGATGTCAAGAGGAGAGTTGGCTATCTCCTAAATTATGTGTTTGGGGACATCAACATCATTGATGTTGATGATGATGTCCCCAAACTGGATTTTATTTATTGAGGTTTTAGATATTTGAATTAAAAATAAATAAATGGGAAGGTAGCAGATTGAAAAATAAATACAATATTGACCTCCAAGAAGGCTCAGGTCCTGCAAGGTCCTGGAGGCAGTCTTACAAAATAAAAATAACAGATGTACCCCAGTTGTCCATCTGCCCAGAAGAGGACAAAGGGAAGCTGAGGAAGATGAAAGCATCTCAGAGGTCAGGGAAGAGCTTTACACTTTGTCTTTTAGTCAATTGACACTTTGTGGCTGGGCATTCCATGTGTGGCAGTCATTCTGTGACAGTGCTCGTGACATACTTATTCTCGAGACTTCAAACATGATTGTGTGCGTGTGCGGTCAAGTCAATCTTGACTCCTGATGACTGTCTGGACAAGTCCCTGCAGTTTTCTTGGCAAAATTTTGGGAGTGGTTTGCTCTTGCCTCCTTCTTCTTCCTAGGGCTGAGGGACAGTGACTGGCCCAGCGTCACCTGGATGGTCTTGTGCCTAAAGCGGGACCAGAACTCATGGTCTCCCAGTTTCTAGCCTGGTATCTTAACCACTACCCCAAACATGATTGCTAGCTTCAAATGATTAGAGACCCCAACTTACATGCTGTGCAACCAATATTTGCCATCACTTGGTCTAGAAATTTGCTTTTCTCTTTCCTTGTTTTTTTTTTTTTGAATAATACAACTGAGTACTGTACTACATTGAAGTTGTGAAACAGGAGAACATAAAGTGCTTTGCTTTTGGAATATTTTGCAGATTTCTTTAATGATGAGCACAAGTTGTTAGTGCATACTGAAAGGTTTGGTTCACATATTGCATCAAGTCCTAAGTGGATTGTTTGAGTTTTGCTTAGCATGTTGTATAAACTCATTGATTGTGGTTTCTAAGCCGTAGGCACTTCCACACCGGACTGTTTCCACTTCTCAGTCCTGCACTGACTATTCTGAAACTCTTCTCAGGCGAGGAAGACCATGAGTTGAAGCCAGCAAGACACAAGAAGTAAAACAGAGGTCCTCAACACCCAGAGCTAAGAAATGAGTCCATTACCACGTAAGAGGAGGGGGGGAAAAAGGAATGTGGGATTGAAATTCTGGAGCTGATATAGAAACAGGGCTAGACTCCTAGATTCTGCAGGAGTTGATCATTGTTACAAATGCTTGTTTTGCAGCTGCAAGAAAAACAACTTCTCTATCTGAGCTGCGTCCTTGAATCTGCCCCAGCTAAGCTTACGAGGGCACGGTTGCATTTCTACAGAGAGATTTATCACCATGCCTAGGGTGAAATTATGACCATCGTCGCTTCCCCTTCAATTGACCGGTAAGGCACATTCCATCAGTGTTCTGCTGTTGCAGGTCTTGAAACAACAACGAAAAACCCCACGGTTCAAAATTAAATCAAATAAACCCCGGGCTCTCTTCCCTTCCCAGTCCAGACCACATTTGCCTGGATTGCTTGCAAAGCATAAATAAAATTCTGAGTAATTTACCAAGAGGTTGTTGCAAGACCAAGAAGCGATCTTCTTCTTCCTCTGGAGTGTTTGGAAGCATTGCACTAGTTCTGACAGTGGACGGAAAGAGCACCTTGGCCGTTTTTCCCCAGTAGCTGCCACCATGGGGGCATTTCACTGGGTGGTTGGAGCAGAAACAGGGGAGAGATTCCAGCATCAGGAACCGGATACTATAGATTCCGTGCAGTGGGAGGCTATGTGTGAGTGAGATGGTGTTGGAGCCACAAAAATCCTTCCACGCCAGAGAAAAGGGAAAGCTATCTGGGAATAAATCCAACCAGCCCAACACTTTGGACACAGAACTTTTGTCAGTTTCACCCGTCCTCCATTGCCAGGCCTACTGTACATCCGGGCCCAGTTGCAAGGATCTGGAAAGAGTCAAAACAGTCTAAATCAATGCCAGATGCATTTTAAAAAGGAATCAGTAGGTTGCTATGCGGGGGACCTGTAAAGCTGTCAGGACATCCTGCCCCTTTAAGGACCCGCGAACAGAATTATGTCACCCGAAGCCCGGGAACCAAAAGACAGGGCAAGGCCTGAGTTCCCACCAAGAGGAAAACAAGCTGGCCGTAAGCTCTGCCGTGCTTCCAGCTCGCAAAAAGGATAACCTTTCTTTTCCCCAGTTTCAGATAGACTGCAGCTGAGTCAGAAATACTGTAAATAAGCTCCAAGATAGAATACAGATAACCACATGGGAAAATGGACATTCGAGCTGATTCTGGAACTCTGCGGAATGGCTTAGCCCGTTATGGAAATCTATCCAATTATGGCTTATTCAATAAAGCAAACCAAAGCTTAGTGCAATGTCTGAATGCAGCCAATGCATATCTTGTGCTGGAGCCATACATTATGGTTGGTAATGCCTAACTCCAAGAGCGCATGGCTTATTGCTGAGGCAAAGGCGTGCCCTTTCTGTTATTGCTGCATTATTTTAGATGCAGAGCCCTGCCCTGGCCTCACCCTGCCATTAGGAAGGATGAGGCCATCCCCCTCCCCTCCCTGCGGCCTTATGATGAAGGCTGATGTCTGTTCTGAGATTTTTGGCATCCTGGGTGGGGCAAGAGGCACGCCGGTGCAATGCCCTGACCCAGCAAAGGCAACGGTGATGGCCCCTGAGTTTCGAGATGATCTTGGAATGTTAAAGATTTTTTAAAAATCAATTGCAAGGAGGAGCGCAGTTACGTCCTCGCATATCTCCGCATGTAACCCTTTGGGGAAAAATGAAATTAAATGGGTAAAGTGACTTCTCCCTTTCAATGGGTTACTGGATCTGGAGAACCACATTATAGCAAAGAATGATAGAAAATGGTATCTCTTTGCTGCCATCTACTGGTTGTTCAGAGCTTTGCATCCAAATGTGGTCATCCTAACTTTCAGGATTGTTCTAATCATTCCTTCCCTTCCTTCCCGCCTGCCTGCCTGCCTCAGCTCTTTTCTCCCTCCCTCCCTCAGCTCTTTTCTCCCTCCCTCCCTCCCTCCCTTCTACAGTCTTTTCCCCCTTCCTTCCTTCCTTCCTTCCTTCCTCCCTCCCTCCCTCCCTCCCTCCCTCCCTTCCTTCCTTCCTTCCTTCCTTCCTTCCTTCCTTCCTTCCTTCCTTCCTTCCTTCCTTCCTTCCTTCCTTCCTTCCTTCCTTCCTTCCTTCCTTCCTTCCACAGTCTTTTCCCCCTTCCTCCCTTCCTCCCTTCTTCCCTTCCTCTACCCAAAGTCCATTACCATGGACATGTTTAGGACAGCAGTTGAAGTTTTCATGATTAGCAAGAGAACATGGACAAAGTTTCTAAAAAGAAACCAGAGTCTCTCTGCCAACAGAAGATGCACAGAGCAGAAGATCACGGGAGGAAATATAGCAAGGAACGAGGACCAAGCAAAAAGAGAGCGACTCCCTTCCTGCACCATTTAGGTTCCAACAGCCAAATATTTGGCAAAATGATCGTTGTTAAGCTAGAGCTGAGCATATTGTAAAGTAGGTTTCATGTTGGTTTCAAATATTTGTGTACATTCCCAAGATTCGTTACCAAGGGAGTGGTAGCACGGATGAAAGGAATGAGAAGTATTTAAGATAGACTCTTTGCAGCCAAGCCAACTCCATGCAATTGCATATTGACGCAAATATCTTGGCAGCAATATAGAAAAGGTTTGCCATTCCTTTTTCCTGGTGAGTTTTGGGCTTTCCCCCCACTTTCCAGTCTAGCCTACAGCTCTGAAATTCTCTCGTGCTCTCCTATGTACTGTAAGTACCAACCAAGCTCAGCCCCACTTAGCTTTCGAGCCCAGACATGGCCAGGCAGATGTTGTCACCTGCTAAGATATTCCTTGCTCTTATTCTCTCTTAGTTCCCTCCTCACCAGGTTGAGAGGTAGATGGCAGACCTGAACTCCCTTACCCAAGAACAGGTGAATTGAATTGAATGGGTGCTGTTATTATGTAGACATGGGCTAGATCAGTGTTTCTCAACCTTGGCCATTTTAAGACGTGTGGACTTCAACTCCCAGAATTCCCCAGCCAGCCATGCTGGCTGGGGAATTCTGGGAATTGAAGCCCACACATCTTAAAATGGCCAAGGTTGAGAAACACTGGGCTAGATAATGCTTTGCTATAGGGCTGTCAGAAAGGACCTTCCTTTCTGGTGGGCCCTTCTTCCAAAGATTTCTCAGGAGAAGAGAATTGTACTAGGCAGTCCACAGGTGCAGATATTTTAAGAGCTGCTATGGATATCAAACTTCTGCCAGGCTTAAGTCACCAATTCCGTCCTTCGGAACCCATAAAATACCCCCCAAAGAACAAAAAATGCTCAGAAAATGTTCAGACCTGTCCCTTCTCTGAGGGCACAGGGCTTGTCAATGAGCTGCTGGGGCCCATGTGGCCCTCAGGCTGCCTCTTCCTAATCTAGGGGACTCTTAAAGCCATTTTAAACATGGCTTCTATCCAAGCATATTTGCTCTAAAGCTGGTGGCGCGTGCCATGGACTTACAGAGAAAGCTCAGTAAAAATGATGGGATGTCCTTCCCGCTAAAAAAAAAAACATACAGGATACATAGTTTCTCATTATAATCTGAACAAGGGGCAGCCTGTGTTATTGTACAAGTTGGCAACTGACCTGGCTGAGATGCAAATGGAGTGTTTACACATTTGTGAAGAGGTTTTGTGTTTTGTTTTTTTAGCTCAAAGCATGTAAGCAGCCTGGGCATTTCCTTAAAATATACTCAGCTTTCCTTTTGCTTTTTCAACTGTGAGACGTATTCTCCTTGGCTCTCCACTATTAGATAATATTGGCTTTGACTTCACGCACAGAGAATTTGAGGAGTGATGCCAAGCTGGGAAGAGAAAAACAGTAAAAGAAATGTCAGGCAGTGAAAACTGATCTACTTAGACTTCGATGTAGGAGTCTACTAAACATGCATAACAGGGCTAGGTAAGTTAGGGTCTTCCAGTTTTGGGGATAGCCCAGATATTTTGGCCAATGATCAGGGATGATGAGAATTCCCAGTGCCCAAAAGAAGTCATCCAGAGATAGCTGCTGATTATCTAGGAAGCACTGGAGGCACAACTTCCAAGATTCCCAGAGGATGTGGGACATCTGGAAGACTCAAGGCTGGGAAGGCTTGTTGGACATAAGAACAAAGGAAGTTAGTTGGACTGATGACCAATAGAAGTCATCTGGAGCTTCCAGGGATATCATGTGATGGAAACAACTCTTATCTTTCTGTCTTCTAATATTTTTTTATCCCACCTTTATTATCTGTATAACTCAAGGTGGTGAACATACCTAATACTCCTTCTCCTCCTATTTTCCCCACAACAACAACCCTATGAGGTGAATTGGGCTAAGTGAGAGGGACTGGCCAAAGTCACCCAAACACCTTTCATGCTGTGAGAGGAAAATTATTAGTAGCCTTCTATATGTTTTAATGTTAGTTTTGATTGCATTTAATGAAGCCAGGTTAGCTTCTTATGACCTTTAGAGCAATGACAGGAAATGTCAAATGCAAGACTAAGCAAACTTGTTGATGGGAACAGATGTGACAGGGACAAATAGAACAGGAAAGTATGGTAAAATTAGCACCGAGGAAGTTATGGTCCATGATAAACCTAGGAGTCATGTCTGTGGTTTGTAGTTTTTGAGGATAAAAAGGATTGCATCTGAGGGGGTCGGTGCCACATGGCTAAGCTGTCTTACTGACCGCTTGCTCGTGGTGGTGGGCATTGCAATGTGAATCTAAGTACCTTGTATGCTATTGGTTGAATTTTACTTGCTTGTTGAACTAACATTTGATAAAGCTTTTAGAACTTTGAAGTGACTTGTTTTATGGTGTGTCTGCCTCCCGTGTTTAACGTGGTTTTTTCCCTGACAATGCCTAAGGTGGGACTAGAACTCACCGTCTCCTGCTTTCTAGTCTGGTGCCTTAACGATTAGACCAAACTTCCTCCTTTCCTCCCTTCCTTCCTCTGCATACTCAAGAGAGCCCGTATGGAGCTTCTGCCATCTCATCTTCATAATAATGGTGTGAGACAGGTCGAGCTGAGTGACTGGCTCTACCAAAGTCACCCAGGGAACTCTGGTTGAGTGGAGCCTTAAACCTGGACCTCAAAATCTTGGCCAGAGCATCACCAATCTGTGCTCAGTGCCCAAGGTAATTATTTTATATGGCCCATCACCAGAGGAGGGGCTGTGCAGATGCAGGAGAGTCTGTCCTTTCAAGCTGCAACCCATACCCAGTCTGCCCAGGATTTGCTAATATTCACGATGAGGAAGACATACAAGCCCTAAACAGACACGGCAGCTCTGAGAAGATTAAAACAGATGGGGGGGGGGCGCGGGGGGGAATGCTACGTTGGTTATCTTCTGATACCTTCCAGGTGTGTGTCAGCCCTTTGGAAGAAGCCAGGCCAGATCAGGAAACAGACTCAAGAAATACGGTGTTGTTGATAAAGGCTCTAGGAACAGCATCTTGAAAGCCTGACAGCGTTTTCTCTTTTTTCTCTCTTATGCCAGAGAAAGTTAAGCAGAGTCACTTTTAAGTTTCCTGCTAATGCCTCCTTCCCTTTCCCAGGCTCAGTTCATGTTTTCTTAAGTGCCACGTTCCTTCTCCAAGGAGGTCATCTTTGTGGTTCTACACAGTGCACTGGAAGCACAACTCCGAAGATTTCCAGGGAATGTGGGAACTCTGGGTATTCTAAGAATTGTCCTTCTGAGACACCTGGAGGACTCAAGGCTGGGAAGGTTTGTTGGACATAGGAAGAAAAGAAGAAGATCCAAATATACCCTCCCTCTCTTACCCACATAGCTGTTTTTGGAACAACATTGCATTGGGAGAGTGAATCAAATAGGACCAAATTAAGCAAGCTAATAGACGCAGCATTAATGCCTCTTCTCTCACACACTTCCTTAAATGATTAGAAAGATAGAGAGGAGATGAAGCTGCCTTACACTCAGTCAGATTCTGCTGGGGGTGGGAAGAGAAGGGCAGTTTTCATCTGGACATTTCTCCTTGTATGGGCAACCCCAACAAACCTAGATAAAGTTCATTCCATTCCAGGCCCTCTAGGTTAGGTAACTGGAAAGCTTTACTGCAATTTTCTCCAACCTGATGCCTTCCAACTCCCAGCATCCCTAACCAACACAGAATGGGGACATGGGCTGGGCTACCTGACTCCAACTCCTCTATTATGTCCTTGATGATCCTGAACTCTGTTTTCCATCCACAGCTGCCGAGAGGAATGCTGTCCACTAGATGAAGGTCCCCATTATCTGGAATTTTGTATATACAGGATTCTGAAGCATGAGATAGGCCTGGATGCATAGAGTAAGTTCCCCATTTGAGACCTTCAACAACAGGACAGGGGACATACTGACAAGGATGTGATGGAAGGACAGGATTTGTGGGCACGGCTCTGCTCTCCCCTTCACCTACTAGTGGGTTGCCCAAATGGGCAATAATATATCATGACTTCTCCCCAGCTGCCTCCCTAGGTTCAGATTCCATGACTTAAATGAGTGCTGTCCCCTTAGGTACAACCCAACCTCCAGCCTCTTCATGATCACTTGAACTTGGAGAAAAGAGATGCAGGCCTGTGTTAAGAGGCCATCCCGGGAGAAGACGAGAACCCAATTCATAAATGAATGGAATGAACAGCACGTGCATGGAGTTGGAACTCAGTAATTAAGGTTAATCAAGATCCTATTTATGAGAGACTTTCTGGTCCAAAGATATAGCATTATTGTAAGCTTTCTTTGGCTTCTGTTTAGGAAAGGAGAAAGTTGCCATTGACTTAGCCAGGCTATTGACTCAATGACTCGGTATTATTTAAACAGGGTTGAGCAACTTTTTTTCAACTGCCGCTGCATATTGGGGAGAAAAAAAAAAAAGACTACTGTACAATAATCACAGCAGAGATGCTGTGAGGTTACCGAAAAGGTCAGGGCTGAAATATTCAAATGGTTTTCTTCTCATTGAAGAGATATTTAAAATAAACATCCAAGATATGATTAAAAAAAAGACACTTTGATTCTGATTCTGTTTTTAAAAAGATGAGGAGGAGGAGGAGGAGGAGGAGGAGGAGGAGGAGGAGGAGGAGGAGGAGGAGGAGGAGGAGGAGGATATTCTATTCCAGGTGGCTCCAAACATTGTGACGGGGATGTTTCCTTTACCGCTCCAGAAGGCAGCAGGCTTGCTCAGAAGCTCCATGGCATATGAACTTTTCCACCAGCTTCTTGCTGTTTCTGTTGCTGTCTGTCCATATCAGCTGCTGGAGGCAACCATGTTGCTCTGCCAGATGCTACAGCCATCCCTGCATGCCAAGCATAGAGTCCACTGTTGGAGCATGAACCTCCTTAACCCTCCTGTCATTAGTCCAGAAGGCTTCTCATTGTATATTGTTTTTGGGAAAGTAGGTGTATTCTTGACCTTCAGGAGACATGGTCACAAAATGGATTTGTTGATATTTTGACCCAGATCTGTGGGCCAGAATGTAGCTCTGCCTTTTCCGCACTGCTGCTGGGCCATGTGCAATGTGTGGGTGGTTTAGCAGCAGCAAAGCTAATCCCCATGACTAATCTCTGGCTCTGAACCAGCTCATGAAAGCCTAAAGCAAGCATTGCATCGAGGGACTGGAGGCAGGGAGAAAACCTGTTGGCTTGTGATCAATTCAGTTAGTTTGAATTGAAGGATCAGACCAAGAGCCTCCACAGGGGCCCATATCTTGCTTCACTGAGCTGGGGACAAACGTCTACACCCTGCTCTGTCCTACTTGCACCTCCACATTCAAGGAATGCCCCATACAGTATCCTGTATAAAAACCGACCCTCTCTTTCCATAGCTTTCCCTGTTTGTTTTCAACTGGTTGTATTCCTATGTCATCACTTGCTGAATCATGCTGAAACAGCCCAGGACCTTCTGGAGTGATAGTTGCACGATTACAGAGAGAGATGATGATCATTGTCCAATCTCAAGGAAAAATTAGCATATACTGATACATACGTCAGTGTAAAAAGCAAACATGTGAGCTCTCCCATCTCTGCTCTCGAATGCATGTAGAATGTGATGATTCTTAGAATTCCTCAAGAGTGATGGAAGAAGTAGTCCAACCCACTTAAAGAGCATCAGTTATTCCAAGGCCAGCCTTAAAAATAAATACATTCAGATGTAAGTTGGAAAGAGTGCAGAGGTGTTCATAGGGGTGAGGGGTCAATAAAAGGATGAAGGGAGCTGTGGCCATGTTATTGAAGACCCACAATTTTCATGTGTGTCAACACACATAAAAAGAGAGTGGTCTTGACTTTTTTGATGCTACTGCCCCTCTCAGATGCCCTTGGAAGGAAGGAAGGGTGGGTCAGCCCCACTAGGTTGACCAGACCAGGAAATCAACTCTGCAGTAAGGCTGAAATTACTTTTATTAAGATTAGCTATAATAACAGAATCTTGCCAGTCTGATTGTGCCATACCTCCTCCCCTTCTTATACTCCAGTGAATTAAGGAGGCATCTGAGCAACTTCTGAATGTTATCTGGACATTCTGGATTTAAAAAGTACTTTAGCCCCTGTCTCCTAGGCACAGAGTTTGCATCTCTTCATCAAGGTCATATTCCTTGCTCTCTGTAGGAAGGAAGGAAATTTGCTAATATTGTTGAGGAAAAGTTTCTAAGAGGAAACTCCCCAGAATTTGCTTTGCAATTATGGAAGAGCTAAGAGAATCCTATCTAGTTGTCTTCTCGTTTGGTTCCCACTACTCAGCTGTATTTTTAGAAATTGTTACAAAATATTCTATTGAATACTCCTTTTGCATACAGATCAATTTTGTAAAGTAGGAGTAGTGCTTTTGAAATGTTTAGAACTACAATTCCCAGAATTGCTGCCCATTGACTCCTCTGGCTGTGATTTATGGGAGTTGTCACCCAACCTATCTGGAGACTTCTCAGCGGTCTAACCTAATCAGCATATAAATGCAGATTTGAGGGCAAAGATTGTAAAACTTGTGCAGTTGTTTAAATAATGATCCATCTTCCTATGTACAGATTCTCAGCTTCATGGATCATGTCTTGATGAAGAGACTGAAGGGTCCAGGGCTATTTAGAAAATGTGTAGAAAAGGGAATTTCTGAAGGTTGGCCTGCAGCAGCCAAAGCTATGCAACAGCCACAGCAAATGCTTAATTTGCTTGCAGAAAGTCCAGGTTGAATACTCAGTGTCTCCAGTTCAAAAAACCTTAGTCACCAAAGCTGGAAAAGACATCTGATTCGTTGAGAAGATGTTGCTACAGCTTTCTGGTGTGGGCAAAGTTAGGCCTGATACCTAATTATACAAATCACATTAGACAGCTTCCCCCAACTCTGTGCCTTCCACTTTGGACTACAAGCCCCATCATTTCTAATCCATATGGCCAATGGCACCATTGGAGGCAAGGGATTCAGGAAGGAGATATTTGCATAGCAGTTATTTTCTCTGCAATTCTATGAAAGATACAGAGGTCAAGATATTCCTTGCAGTTTAGAGGAACGTGAAGGGTAAAAACTCAGAAGTTGCTGAAAGGCAGGACCTCCTACCTGGGAAAGATTCTGTCCTACTACAATTTTCAATGCTGGGCAATTTGCCAGGGAAGAAGTTAGGGTTTTGTGCGGTGGCTTTGCCCCAGGCAGGTCAGTTGTGTTGCGTAAGAAGCTTTTCTTTAATGCAAACGAGGGAGATGGAAAAGACTGAACAGGAAATTAGGATGGGAAAGAATCAGTGACCCTGAGATGCCCACAGGCCTTTGTTGCAACCCTAGTTAATGCCCACCAGGGCTGTATTTTGGAAAGGAGATAGCAGTGCTTGTTTGTTATGGGGCTCAAGCCCTCTACCAGGAATTGAAGTCATGGATCATTGCACTTTAGTGCATTATGCACAGTGTGTTAGCTTTAAGAGCTATCCAGTTCCTGCTGCTCAGTGGTTGCAGGAAGGAATATATAGAAGCTCTCTGAATGATATACGTGGTTCACCTTCCCTTAAGCTCTCAGAGAGAGAGAGAGAGAGAGAGAGAGAGAGAGAGAGAGAGAGAGAGAGAGAGAGAGATGTGACATTAGAGAGATATGGATGTTACCACTATGTTAATGGAATTACATTGCATTATGAAATAGAAAAATACAGAAAACACCATGCAGGATATATACTACATAAAAATAGAGGTTTTTTCCCTCTCCCCTCCAAAAGTGGGATGGAAGTCAGCTAAACCTCATACACAGGGACATGACAAAATGTAAAAATATCTGTACTTCTCTACTCTGAGAACTTAAGGAAAAGTGAAAGGAGATATGTAAGGCAGATCTTTTTGCTGCAGTTGGTCTTCAATTTTGAAATATTTTATTCTCTGCTTGTATATACTTCTGAGATAAAGAAATTCCCTCCCTCCCTCCCTCCCTTCCCTGACCGTGATGTTGCTCATTCCTGTCTATAATCTTGAAATTTACACCCTTTGGCCTGGCTTCAAATCTTCTACAGTAATCAGCTAATATTAGCTCAGCAAGCAACTGCTAAAAGGTGTAGCTACAAATAACAGGTTGGAAAGATAGTAGCCTTACATCATTTAGAAGCAGAGTTATTGTCTTATTTTTTAAAAATGTAGATGCCATCTTTTAAAATAAAGTTTTCCCAAGATGGCACACGAATATTTTTGGAACACTAAGCAAATAGTTTGACCAGCATGTAGATACTTTTTAATTTTTTATATTTAATATCTTTATTTTTTCTAAAAAAAACAATCTTTAGTCTTATGGAAGGAAGGAAGGAAGGAAGGAAGGAAGGAAGGAAGGAAGGAAGGAAGGAAGGAAGGAAGGAAGGAAGGAAGGAAGAAAACAAACTAAGAAGGGAAAAAAACCTTATATTTTATACTTATCAATAGTCACTGATTTACCAGTGAATTCACTACTATAATAGAAACAATACAAAATATTATTGTAAGATATCACAAAATCTCTGCCATAGTAACACAAATTGCTGCATCCTTGAGATAATCAAGTGGCTTAGCTGACCATCTGCTTTAAAAGCCGAGTAACATAATGTGCAAAATCTATTGCAGCAAGAATCAAAACTAAATATTCCAATCCCCAAAGAGACTGGCAGCTTCTTAAACTTGCTAAATGTATAACCGCGGCACCCCTTTTTCTGTGTCAAGACTGCAGCTCCACAATTCCCAACCAGCAGAGTATGGAGGCATAGCTGGGAAGGTGTTGAAATCCGTCAATAGGAATCACGATTGCTAATTATTTCCATGATGTAACTTGTTTTTCATTTGCTGTCATGATTAATTATTTGCATCATCTCTGCTACTACTTTCTCCTGCCCTGGATAAAAGCACAGCTGACCTCTGACTGTGCTTCTAAAAGCTTTTTGGCTGCACAGATCCACAAAGAGGAATCCTTTTTGCGTCTTTTGACGGCCCAGTGTAATTGCCTGTGCACGCCTGCAAATCCCTGCTGCAGGGAGAGGCATAGGGGAGCGAAAAAGGATGGCTAAAATTAGCTCTTCTCATCTGCGTGGCTTATAGCTCAACACAGACTCTGAACTGATCATTATTCTAGGGTGTTTCCAAGAGAGGCTTTGATTGGGTAATTGCCCTGCCTCATCCACAAAATATTATGGGGCTCTAGGCACCCTTACCTTGTATTTTCTTATCGCTTTGCTCATTTCTTTTCTTGACATGGAAAACTTATTAAAGAGAGAAATATAGGAATGGGTTCATGGTGTCTTTAGATTAGTGGTGTTAAGAACCTGGAGCCATTGGTTTGGATGCAATCGCTCCCTAGTACAGGGATAGGCAGCTTGTGACTTTCCAGATGTTGCTGAACCACAGTCCTATAGCATCTTTTAGCCCGTGCTTCCTAAGCAACATCTGGAACGCCGCAGGTTGTCTTCCCCTCTTTTAGTAAAGAACAAAAAAGATTCTCTTCAATTTAACCAGGATGCTCACAAGCCATCATTGAATCATGGTTTCTCAAAACTCACTTGGAATCCATCCCATTGATTATAATTGGACATCCTTCTTATTCCTCCCTGAAAGCAGCCTAGTGAGATGGGCAGCATATAAATTAAATAAATAAATAAACAAACTCCTTGTTGATTTCAGTGGACGGAAGCACATTGAACAATCCCAAATGTCTACATGAGTTTAAAAAAATATCTTGGGTTGGGCAACCAGATCTATGATGCAAAAATACGGATGGCCACTAAATGGCAGCTATGAGCTTATGTATCTCTCTCCTGTCATCCAGTGGTCATCCAGTTTTTTGTAGCCTAATTCTGGTTGCCCTAATCTTGTGACACCTTCAGGACTAACACATTTTTTATCATGTAACCTTCATGGACTTCAACAGAGATGTAGAAAAGCATTATGCACACACTGACAGTTGAGAAAGGATCAGGGGAGAATTAGAAAAGAGGACCCAGATGAAAATTAAATGTAGGATCTGCAGACCTTGAAATGTACTTAGAGAAAGAGGCCATTGACTAAAGTTATTGGTGATATATTCTTGCACAGATGATCTGATTAATGAATGTAGCGTGCAGAAAAAAAAATCAGCGTTTTTTATAGGTTTTGGATATTGCAGTTTCTGATGGTCGATTTGTGTCCGTATCTTCTTGTTCATTGGGACTGGCCAGACTGATCATCAAAAATGCAGTGGGGCTTGTTGAGAGATGGTGACACCAAGATCGGACAATAAATGAGTACCTGATGAAGATGATGTTATTAGGTCTGGAATAGTGTTGACAGAAGAGATGTGGGGCAGAGTTAGCGATTTGGGTTTGAATGTTGTGTTTGCGAAGGAATGCATGACATCTGTGTCCAAGCAGACAAAATCATTTTCACCCCTGCACATTTTTTGACAGTTGCTTTCTCTTGTTAAGGTGACAGGCCCAACCTATGAAGCTATGGGCCTCTAGGTATCTGTTGTTGTTTTCACCTTTGATGAATAAAACAGAACTGCAAAGTATTAACTGGTATTTCACTGGTGAGAACCAGCTCTCCCCAATTCCAAGTGTGCCTTTGTCAGTTCCAATAATTCCTGCTTGAACAAACTTTACACAAATACTTTGCAATCCATTAGCAAGGAAAGAAAGGCCCTCCAGCATATTTACTAAAAAGAGCACCATAACAGCTCTTATTTCTTTCTTCCTGTAATCTTGATAATATTGGTTTTTAGTTTCCAGGAAAACATGGTCAGTGGCAGTATGGGGAAGTTAAAAGAGAGAAGTCGTGGATGGAAATCCTTGTAATATAATATTTAGCATCTAGCCACTTCTGAGTTTTCAAAACATCCCACCATTATCTTGGTAATCCTCATGGAGAAATCAATCTAGGTGGTCGTTAAGAGTCAACAATGCCTTGAAGGCACATAATCAATCAATCCTCACAACAGTCCACTAAAATAATTACTTAAGTGTCATGAAGACAGTTTGATTCCTGATAACTGTTTGGGCCAGTGCTGGCCATCTCGACCTAAGTAACAGCTTATAGCTCTTCCACCAACATTCCAGGAATCTCTTTGATTTTGTCCTTCCACCTTGTCTTTGGTCTTCTCCTAAGCTTACCAAAAGTAACGGTTTTCCTACTTCATAACCTTGCATCCCAAAGCACAGTATGTGAGTGCTGATGATCATCTCAAGAAATCAGTCCAACCAGGACTGATTTCCTGGTTCTTCTTGCAGTCTATTGTAAATGACTCTAAATCCATAATTCAAAGGCATCGATCTTCTTCTTTGTACTCATTATCTACATCCAGCTTTGATGCATACATATAGACCACTGTTTTTCAACCTCAGCAACTTTAAGATGTGTGGATATCACCTCCCAGAACTCTCCAGCCAACAAGCCAATATATTGTTGCCTGGATCCCATTTACTAACAAACACTCAGGACACATCTAGCTTTCACAGCAATTGAATAATTATTATTTTAAGTTTTGGTCTTTGTTGCAATAGAAATATCTTTATTCTTCACAATCCTGTCTAATCATTTACTTCTCCAGCAGATTCTCCATCCTTAGCATTCTTGAATGAGACAACCAAACTGTCTACGATCTTCACTTCTTTACCATTACTAAGCATGCATGAATCCTGTTCAATATACTTCTGTAAACAGAGTTGGAATAACTGAAGCACCCATTATAAATACATAAATAAGAATTAAACCTGGAGGATCTGGCTCAATTGAGATGTAACTCCTGAGTTCAGTCAACCATCGTTTATATTGAACAAGTACATGTAGTGTGTTCGTGTGTGCCTACGTGTGTGCATGTTCCTTCAATGAATCCCTCATGCAAAATTTCTGGGACTTAAGTAATAGTTCCCTGAGGTACCTGAATCAGTAAAGTGTGGTTTATGTTTTGATTACAGAACAGGAAGCCAAACCATGAATCAAAATATGGTTAATTATCCTAAGATTCAACTTGTTTTCTAGTTAACATGAATGAGAATCTAGGATTTAACTATTGCCTGGCACGATTTGCAGATGGAGCCTTCCTTAATCTTACAGTCCATTGTTACAATGGGACTACATTTCCAGGGTTCCCAGTCATACTGGGGTTTATAGCTACAATACAATAGGAGAGAAGGCTGTAGTTCAGCCAACGAGAGACTGGAAGAAGAAAAGGGTCAGGTCAACACTTACTCTATAACTGACATGTCTGTGCTTGAGGTTGTCAGGGTTTCCTCTTCCTACCTCCACTAAGGTTCAGAGATATCAGGGTTTTGTACAAAACACATCCCCAGCATGATCCTTTCCCTCCATATGTATCAGAACCCAACTCCAACTCAACAGCAAGCGAGTCAAGTAGATGGGAGTTGAGGGCACCTAAGGGGCATGAACTTGGGAAAAGAAGAATGGGCTCTACGATTAGGGGAGAAGCTGGGACAAGGATTGTTAGCTTTTTTTCTCCTTCCTTGCAGTCAACTGAATCTTTTAACGACTGCCTCCTGTGTTGTGGTGCCTGGCCTATGGAAGGATCTCTCCCCTGAGATTGACTAACCCCAACCCTGTCAGCCCTTAAGAAGGCTATGAAGATCTAGTTGTCCCCACAGGAAATGGGGACCAGATGTTGACGTGCTTTTTCTGTAATAACTATGATATTATGGTGAGGCTCTCTGATCATGTGTTTTGTGGTTATAGTTTTTGGTTGTTTTTGTAATGTTTTGATTGTGGTACACTGCCTGGAATTGCATTTTATGAGTTGGATGGCCATATATATCCAGAGAGAGAGAGAGAGAGAGATCTGACATGCAGGAATGTAGAAATGTGTGGCTGAGCCTTTCCCAGCCTGTCAACTTCTGGATATATTGGGAATATCATCTCCTCTCTGCCCCTCCCCTCCCCAACATGCCAATGGCCTGCTGGCTGTGGATCATTGCATCCCAAAGGAAATGAAACAAGTGGGAAAAACCGGACTGGCAATATCGGGAGTTGCAGTCTGGTGAGCTAGGAACTACATTGGGAAATGTGGTCGATGTGAAATAAGAAAAATAAAAGTGGGGGGAGGAGATCTTGCAGGGCCTGTTAAAGACTTTGAAAAGTGGGAGGGGAGAGGAATCGAGCCCCCTTATTCTTCTAAATGCATCTTTTTTGGGCGTCTGTGTGCCTGGACTAATCTCTGCAGTTTTCTCGGCAAGATTTCAGAAGGGGTTTGCCCTGGCCTCCTCCTTTTCCTAGGGCTGAGAGTGAGGTACTGGCCAAGGTCACCCAGCTGGCTTCGGGCCTAAGGCAGGATGAAAACTCACCATCTCCCAGTTTCTAGCCTGGTGCCTTCACCACTGCACCCAACTGGCTCTCAACTGCATCCTGCATCCATGTGGTTTTTTTCTCCATCAAAGCTCAAGGCACCAGACATGGGAGTTTGGGTGAAGGCATGCTCAGTGCCAAAATAGCTCTTCTTCCGATTTGTTTTACTGCCTGGAATCCTTCTGATCCTTTTCTGAGGGGCTCCTCCTTGGGATAGAAGAGACCGCTTCCCACGAGGGCCCACAGACAATTACGCAATTGTGGTGCCTCCTCTCTTCAAGCGAAGTTCAGATCACCAGTTCCCACGAATCCGTGTCAATATGAGAGTCGGACAAGGGTGCTTGCAGACTCCTGATTTTTTGCCACCCTAGACCAGTGTTTCTCAACTTTGGCAGCTTGAAGATGTGTGGATTTCAACTCCCAGAATTCCCCAGCCAGCCTTGCTGGCTGGGGAATTCTGGGAGTTGAAGTCCACACATCTTCAAGCTGCCAAGGTTGAGAAACACTGCCCTAGGGGAACAGGGCTGTCCTGCTCCAGTGCGTCAAGTAAGGTAGCCAGGGCGAGCTGGCTCCCTGGGCGCAGAGGGGCATCATTCCCTCTCCCCTTCCCTCGCCCCCCGGCCCCGTCGGTCAAGGGGGCGATCCATCCCCGCGAGGGCGCGATTCCTGGCTCGGGCCGGCGGCTCCAAGCAGGGAAGGGCGGAGCCGCCTTGGCCAGCAGGCCGGGCTCGCTACGTGGGAAACCGGATCGCCTGAGCAAGCTTTCCCGCTGATGTCAGAAGCGGCCGGCGCCCGGGCTGCGCGCCGCCGCG
Source organism: Python bivittatus (assembly GCF_059951505.1). NCBI lineage: Eukaryota > Metazoa > Chordata > Lepidosauria > Squamata > Pythonidae > Python > Python bivittatus. Next base: position 89,600,504 of record NW_028277035.1, read on the forward strand.
TCTGACCCTCCAACACCCGAGAGGTCGGCGCGACTGCAGCGGAGGGCCGCTTGCGCAACCCCGCCTGGGTGAAGCGGTGGTCAGGCCCCGGCCAGGTCAGCGGGTGCTGCAGCCCTGCGGCCGTTTTGTTAGGTCGTCAGCCCCGGCGGGCAGTTCCCAGCCCTCTCTCGCTCCGACTGGCCCCGGCAGGGTATTGCGGGGAGTCAGAACCGGGACTGCCGGCGGGGAAGGAGGTGGTTTGCAAAATGCCTGGACGAACTGCGGGGCTGCGCGTCCTGGCGGGCCAAGCCAACGCCCCAGCAGTGGAGCAGGGCCCGTGGCAGCGGTGGGCAGAGGCGGGTGGGGCAGGACACGCTGGGGAGGGCTGATTTGTCTGATCTTGCTCCGCAGCGTTAAGGGAGGCAGAAAGCAAGGCTGACCATCCATCCATCCATCCATCCATCCATCCATCCATCCATCCATCCATCCATCCATCCATCCATCCATCCATCCATCCATCCATCCATCCATTTATCCAGCCAGCCAGCCAGCCAGCCAGCCAGCCAGCCAGCCAGCCAGCCAGCCAGCCAGCCAGCCAGCCAGCCATCCATCCATCCATCCATCCATCCATCCATCCATCCATTCAGCCATCCAACGATTCATTCATTCATTCATTCATTCATTCATTCATTCATTCATTCATTCATCCAGTCATTCATCCATCCACCCACCCAGCCAGCCAGCCAGCCAGCCAGCCATTCAAAATATTTACTGTATATAGCCTCCCATCTTGAACCAACCTCTGGACAGCTCACCACCCCAAAATAAAACAATACCTACCTACAATAAAATAAAAGACTTGGCACCACAGCTAAACTTTCCCAGGCAGCCCACAAGTTCGTCCTCCCAATTGCACCCTACCTAGCATTTGGGGGAAAAGCCAGCTCTTCAGTGCTTTTCAGAAGGTAAAAGGGGAGGGGGGCTGCCAGACCAAAGGGGGAAGGGTGTTCCATAAGGCAGGGGCCACCACAAAAAAGGCCTGCTTCCCAGCTCCCATAAGATGGCAACATTTAAGGGAAGGCACTAGGAGTGTGCCCACTCTATCCGATCTGGAAGGACGGGCAGATGTCCTTAGGGAGAGGCGGCCCCACAAATAACCTGGTCCTGTGCCATATCGGGCTTTAAAGATAATAACCAGCACCTTGAATGTGGGTCTGTGAAACAATAATCCCCACAAGAATCCAAAATCCATTATTAAATCTTTATTAGGAGCAATCAAAAAGTGACCCTTTTTAAAAGCCATGCAAGCTTTGGAGTTTTCCACTACTTTTCACATACCTTTTACCTGACGAAGAATTGTGAAGCACTCAAAAGCTTGCACGCTTTGGGGCTGTTTCAATTAGCAGTCCTAAAATCCTAGGATGGATTTCAGGTTTGGTGAGCAATCTTGAGCACAAAAGCTCTCCCAAGAAAAGCTCATTTCCACCTTGCCCGCTGGCGTCCTTCAGCTTGTGTTCTTGAAGAAGAAAGATTATTCCAATAACTTGCTAGCCTTTATTACACCTCTTGTACATTCATGGTGTGCATAAGCATAAGTCATCACTGAGTCAGCCCCAGCGAGTTCCATTCCATGGAAAATCACTGTCCTACCTTAAAAGGCAGGTTGCTACACTTCTCCCTCCTTCTCCTCCATGACCTTTAAAAGGTATTTGGGCTGCAGAACTACAGTACGCAAGGAAAGCTATTCTTGGCACACAAATACAAACAATGATGTGGAAAACATTCTCTTGCTATATTCCTTTTCATCAGGCTATCGTTAGAAGATTCAGGGAAAGCCAGTTTAGTGTAGTGGTTAAGGCACCAGGCTAGAAAGCAGGAGGTTGTGAGTTCTAGTCCTGCCTTAGGGATGAAAGCCGGTTAGATGACTTTGGGCCAGTCCTTCTCTCTCAGCCTACAATGTCAGGCTTGGGTGACAAGCCCGTTGCTAAATTCCTGTTGCAATCAACGGATCAACATTTGGTTGATCCAAAAAAGCGGAGCCTGTAAAACACTAGGAAGAGAAAAAAATTGTTAGAAGATTCAGGAGTACAGCCAGAATCAGAAAGGTGTGTGTGTGTGTGTGGGGGGGGATAGCATCCTTAATCACAACATTGTTCTGATCAGCAAAAAAGCCAAAATAAAATAAAATCGCAAAAGCCCCAAATCAACACAACGAAAAGGTTCCCATAAACTCATGTGCAGGAATGACTGGAATTGTGTATCTGTTCGCTCATGCAAGCGAGTCTTTCAAGAAAGAATTTTAATCTCTCTGATACTAGGAGGAATTTGCTTTTGCTTTTTGTTTTCTTCTGTCTGAGCAATTTTTTGGAAGAAGCCGGACACAGTTTGCTCCAAGATAGAAGTCAGTGTGTAGGCCATTCACCGGCAGACTCTTTAAGATGAGCATGCAGGGAGGAGGGTGGCAGGGCCCTGTGGAGGAGTTTCTGCTTCAGGAGAAAACTTTTCTGACCTTCTGCAGGACTAGCCGCATCTGAGCCAATCATATCCAGACTCAGAAGCTAGGCAGGGTCAACCCGCTTAGTGCTTTGCTGGGAAACCTCCAGGAAATTCCAGGGTTATTAGGCTGGGAATTAAAAAAGTAGAAGGCAATGCCAAATCATTTCTTCACAGCTACCAAAACATGGGCAAAAATGGACCAAGGAGTCTATGGAGTCCCCAGGAGTCAAGCTGATTTCTTGAGACTTGGAAGGTGGCTGGGGAATATGGCAACGTCTAAAAGAGGCAAACAACGAAGATTGGAAAAGAGGCAGAGACCAGGAAGAGCTGTTTTTTTGCTAATGCTAGAAACTTCCAGGTGTGTTCCCTTTTAAAGCAAAAACCAAACACATTCCAAAGAGTCCTTAATAATAATTTATTTTTGCATTTGCTTATGCAGATCATGGTTAACTTAGAGCAGTGCTTCTCAACCTTGGCAACTCGAAGATGTGTGGACTTCAATTCCCAGAATTCCCCAGCCAGCTTGGCTGGCTGGGGAATTCTGGGAGTTGAAGTCCACACATCTTCAAGTTGCCAAGGTTGAGAAACACTGACTTAGAGGCACGGGGAAATTATTCATTTATTTATCCAGTTTAGAGGCTGCCCAACTTCTAACCACTCTGGGCAACTTGCAAGTAAAAATAATCCTGAAAAGGGGTTATCATATATTCACAGGCGGACCGTGGTGCACAAAACATGTTCAGTAACAACCAAGTTGTTTTTAAGGTGCCAAAGAACTCTGTTGTGAAAAGTTTTTCCCCTTGGAGTCGTGATGGCCTTATGCTCCTCCCACGATCAGCAGTAACAGCCCTCTGAATAGCAAAATTTGAATTAAATACACAATGGTTTGAGTTCATTACACAATGCTGCTTATACAGTATTGTACAATAACACTGTTCCGGCTTACATACAAATTCGACTTAAGGACAGACCTTGGGAACGGAACTCATTCTTAAACTGGGGACTACCTGTATTGCCCACGGGTGTTTCTGGTTGGCCAATTTTACAAAAGAGAATGCTGGATTAGAAAGGCTTTTGGTTTAATCCACCAAGGTTTAAATTCACGCGCTTAAGTACCATCTGAATCTCTCTGGCTGCAGGACTGGCCCCAGACATCCTTCAATCTTTGTTCCTGATTTCTTGTCCATCTGACTCTAAAGCCACCTTCCCCAGCCTGGTGCTTCTAGAAATGCTGCAGTCCAACTTTGGAGGGATGGGGGATGAGTGTTGGAATCCAGCACATCTGGAAGGAATCAACTTGGGGACAACTGATGTAATACAAATTCTGAGTCTCCCAGGCAGTACATGTGATGGTGCATGTATGTAATGGAATGTGGGAATGACCTTGGGAGACGGGGGGAAGAGATGATGCCTAGGGAACGAATGATCAGATAAGAGAGGGCATAGCCCACAGCTGCATAATGGATAGAGCAAGAAACTCAGAAAGGAATCTCCCTAACTTATCAGGCTATAAAAAAAGACGGCGGGAGATTTGTACTTTTAGACTTGCAAGATTCTGTTAATGTAGCCTTAGAATTAGCTCATCTGGTCATATTTCCTGTCTGGTCTACCTGGAGAGGCTGACAATGTATACCAGTACTAGCAATTAAGCGTTGGACTGAGGCCAGAAGTGCCAGGTTCAGATCCCCACTCAACCAATGACCTCTCTAGGTGATGTTGAGCCAATCGTGCTTAGTACATCCTACCTTGTAGGGTTGTTGTAGGGATAAAAGGCAGGGAGATGCCTCTGTCCCCATGTAAGCCATTCTTCGTTTCCAAACATAAGTATAATATGTGCACAGTGCCATCCCCTGCTGAGATATAAATAGCATTTGAGGTGGAGGAAGAAGAAGAAACAGGCTGTGGAGAAGTGGTTGGAACAGACTGAACGTGCCGGGAGGAACGAACGTTCCCAAATTGCTTCTTCCAGTGTCTCATGTTTCTGGCTCATTTTCCTCTCTCTCCAGGCAATTCCAGCCCTATCCTCTTGTCTTTGCCATTCAGATCAGGATATCATTTGCTTGTGGTTCCAACGTCTGAGAGTTTCACCCTGGGGAACCTCTTCCTGTTTGCTTTTTCGCTGAGCACGGTGGAAAAAGCCTGTCTCGCCCTCCTCTCTTCCCCCAGCAAGCTGCTGCAAAACAGCTGCTTCCTTTCAGTTACCCCCCAGCAGATTTAAGTTGGGGGGCCTTTCTGGGGCCTTCACAGTGGGCCTCGGGCAATGCTTTGTGCGCAGAGGGATCTGGGAAGCCGGGGAGGGAAGGGGAAAGACGGGAGGAGGCCCTTACGTGCAATAAAAGAGGAATACAGTTCATGCTTTCCCTCTCTGCCTGGCACTGCCCACAGCTCAACGCAGCTTAAGGTCAGGTCCTCCTGACGCAGCCTGCCTTTCCTCCCAGCCTCTAGCCAAATCTGCTTTGCTCTGGATTTTTCTGATGCAGAGTGGAAGTGGCGCTTTTCATCTTCTGGTGACACAGCCCTGATGAGATGGTCACTGGGGAGTGCTTTTGTGGCAATTCTGTGCATGATACATCCAGGCCTGTTATCGGCCCCACTCCTGTTGGCTGTTTGGGGGAGTGTTTCTCAACCTTGGCCACTCTAAGATGTGTGGACTTCAACGCCCAGAATTCCCCAGCCAGCGCAAGTGCCCTGATGAGTGAGCTGCCTATCGGCCCCTCTCCACCCAGTGGATCCCCTTGTTGTTGTTGTTCAGTCGTTAAGTCGTGTCCGACTCTTTGTGACCCCATGAACCATGTCACGCCAGGCCTTCCTGTCCTTCACTGCCTCCCTGAGTTTGCTCAGTTTCACACTCATTGCTTCAGTGATGCTATCTAACTATCTCATCCCCTGCCATCCCCTTCTCCTTTTGCCTTCCATCTTTCCCAGCATCAGGGTCTTTTCCAAGGAGTCTTCTCTTCGCATTAGGTGACCAAAGTATCTGAGCTTGAGCTTCATCCCCTGACACATCTCCATTATCCCGCCTTGCAGCGGTCTGCGGGAATGACCTTGGGAGACAGGAGGGTAGTCGCAGATGGGGCAACCACCGTGTAAAAGATGTCTCAGCCCACAGAAAGGGGGGGTGGCATGGGAAACGTCTCAGAAGGGACCCTCCTTAGTTTTCTGGAGAGTAAAAGGAAAGGAGGGGAGAAAGACTTTCAGCCTTGCAAGATTCTGTTCATGTGCCCTTACCATAGAGATAGTGCTAGTCCTCCCGGTTGTGCTTCTCGCCTGGACTACCTTGAGGGCTAACACACCTCCATGGATCAGGTGCTGCAGGTGATTCACTGGGACCAGTGGCTTCCCAGTAAAGCAAGAGCAAAGAGCCTTTTACTGGGACTCACACCAGGAGCTTCTGATGAAGAGATGGCCATCGATGAGAACTCTGTGAGTTGACGTCCACCCATCCGGACGTTGCCCAAGGTTGGGAAACATTGTTCAAGCGGGCAACCCTTTCCATGTGTTTCTGGCTCAAAACTCTGCGGCTGAGATCATCTGACCCAAGATGGTAGAACTGAACCCAGGACCTCTGCATGACGGACTTACGTTCTCCCACTATGCCTCTCAGTTGCCCGGAAAGCTGGAGGAGGTGCTTTCTCCAGCTACACAGAAGCAACCTGATTGGAGGGCTATTCTTTTAGCTCCTTTGGTGAAACAGATAACCACCCATTTCTCCTCTGGAGGTATTTTCCTTCTCTCCTCCTTGTGGCACGGAATAACCTGGATGATCACAGGCTGGGTTATTCCATCAATTGACTCACCTGTTAGAAATGCATTCAGGTGACAAAGTCCACTTCCCTCTTCCTTTTGCTTATCTGTTGCCACATCAACAGCTGAAATTTGTCATCCTTTTTTGGCAGTAAAATTTACCTGTACTTACCCAGGTCACTGGCAGTTACCTCGATGTCCTATTGTTTGAGAGATGCTTGCCCAACACCTGTAATCTTGAGTTCCTTAATGACTGTGAAATCTGGGGAAAATTCTTTTATTTCCTTTTATTCATTGAAGTATTTATGATCCACCGGTGGATTATAATTTCCCAGAGGGAGTCAAATAAATCAGTTATGTAGCCTTCCCGTATTTTCCTATATGCTGGTGTAACAATAGGCTCTTGAAGACTCTGTGAAGGCCAGACCCTGCATTTTAACCCTCCTTTCTCCCTACACTTTTGGAATCTTTGTTATATCCAGCCCTGAACCCGCTTAGGATTTTGAGCCCAGGGAAGGTCGGCCAGCTGCTGCCACTTCCTGAAAGTATGTCTAAAACATAGGCAATGACTCTCAAGCCCAAAACAAGCCCAAAACAGACTACACAATTGAAAACCTGCTCAATTTTTAAGTGCATCACGTGAGAAACTCACATTTAAAAAGGGGGTGGGGCTGTGATTCTGCAGCTGCACCCACCATCTTGACTTTTTCAACGCCCTCTGCGGCCCCCACCCCCCGGCCATGGATATATGAATGGTTAGGGCAGGTAGTTGGGTGGGGAACCCTTTCTCTGTCCTTCTCCAAACTTTACTCTTTGAACTTGGAGAGGATACAGCTCATAAGGTAACTGAATTAGAAACTAGAAGGCTTGTGGGCAGATAAAGATTCATAGAATTAGAAGGGATTGGGATGGGGGTCATCTAGACCAACCCCCTCAGTGCAAGATCTATTGAGCATTTCAAACAGATAGCCATCGGGCTTCTCTCAAAGGGGAACGTACCACTTCATGAGGCAGCCTAGTTCATTGGTTAACGGCTCTCACCAACAGGAAATTTCTCCTACTATCTAATTTGAATCTACTCCCTGCTGTTTCAGTGCACCACTTCTGGTTTTCCTCTCAAGGGTGACAGAGAAAAATCCACTCCTTTGCACAACAGTCCTTCGAATATCTGAAAACTGGTGGCATAGGCCCTTTCGGTTATTTCTTCAGCAGCCTAAACATCGTCAGATCCTTTAACAGTTCCTCAAACTGTAGGGCAGTGTTTCTCAACCTTGGCAGCTTTAAGATGTGTGGACTTCAACTCCCAGAATTCCCCAGCCAGCCTGGCTGGCTGGGGAATTCTGGGAGTTGAAGTCCACACAACTTAAAGTTGCCAAGGTTGAGAAACACTGCTGTAGGGCTTCGTTTCCAGACCCTTCAACATGGCGGTAGCTCTCCTGCGATCTCACTCCAATTTATCACTGTCCTTTTTGAATTGCAGTGCCCAGAACCAGATGTGGTATTCTGAATGGGCCCTTATCGGGGCAGAGTAGAATGGGGGAATTACATCCCATAATCTGGATTCTGTGCTCCAGCTAATGTATCACACACTTTCATTTGCCTTTCTAGCCATTGCACCATGTTGTTGGGTTACGGTCCATGACATCACTTCTGTTTTCTTCTGTAGGCCCATGGATTATCACTCTGGGTGTGCATCCGTTGATTGGTCAGCTTGTGGGCAGGGAACTCCCTTTTGGCAGGGAACTGAATCAGGGAATTAATTCACAATATGAATGCAAAGAAGGCTGATGTAGATCTGGTTCTGGAAATTGGTTGCATGGCATTCAACAAGGAAAACCTGCATGCGTTTCCTCTTCAACAAAAAACCTCATTTTGATGAATCCTTTTAGATAACTGTGATCCTGTAAACTCTTTTTTTGGTGCGAAGAGCTATAATTTAGTGCTTTACAATACCAGGGGTCACAGGTTCAGCATTTTCAGGGAAGTTAGGCTGCTGTGGGAAAAAAGCTGAAAAAAATTATGACCCAAAGAGTCTGCAGGTTCTCTAGAACTGATTGGTCCGATTGATTGATTGATTGATTATGTGCCATCAAGTCGTTTTCAACTCCTAGTGACCACATAGATCAGTGTTGTCCAAACTTGGCCACTTTAAGATGAGTGGACTTCAACTCCTAGAATTCCCCAGCCAGCCATGCTGGCTGGGGAATTCTGGGAGTTGAAGTCCACTCATCTTAAAGTGGCCAAGTTTGGACAACATTGACATAGATAGATAGATCAGTCAGGGGGGTACAAAAAAAAAAAGTGATGAGTAAAAAGCAAGAAATTAAAAAATTAGGCCTCACGTGATTCTGATGTCTGCAGTTTATTGCTTCTGCCTCGTCTTACCTCCATTCTTCTGAAGCATGCATGGAATGTCCACCCTGTGGAAGAATGTACCTAAAAATAGCCCTTCTTTCTTATTCTGTTGTTTGATTCAAGATTCCTAGATGGTCATCGATGATGGAATGATGAATCATGGTGTATAGGATGAAGGCGTAACCATATAGGGAGGGCATCACAGGAATGTCAAATGTGGACAGAGTCAGTCCCCTTCAGAAAGCCAGGCAGGGTCTCCACTAGACTAGTCACCTAAGATGGAGATGACTCAGGAGGACACATAGAGAGGTCTTCCCATCAGGGGCAGGAAAATGGTGCTGTCACCTCAAAAGGGCTGCTGCAGTCAAACCTCAGTCATTTCCATTATGCATCAGCCCTTTTAATCTTCAAACTGGACTCCCACCCGACCCTACCAGCAAAGTCAGCGTCAAGTTCCAGACTTCCAGAGTCTGCTGCAGAGAGCTCGCCCGTCCTCCACTCCAGCTCAAGAGCCCTTGGCGGGGAGGCCGGGGGGGGGGGGGGGCTTCAGAAATACGATCGGAAAGCCTGCAATTTCCTCACAACCAGCATGATCACTGATGCAGTCACGAAATTCACTTCTATATCATTTCGGTGAGCATGAATCACTTGCAAAGTTGCATAAGAATTTATTTTTAAGCTGAGAAGTATTGACCTACTTATCTTCAACACCCTTTTGACGTCACTTCCTCCTTCCCTTCCCTTCCCTTCCCTTCCCTTCCCTTCCCTTCCCTTCCCTTCCCTTCCCTTCCCTTCCCTTGTCTCTCTCTGGCCCTTTGGTGTAGTGGTTAAAGCATCAGGCTAGAAACTGGGAGATCGTGAGTTCCAGCCCTGCCTTAGACCCAAAGTCAGCGGGGGGACCTTGGACCAGCCCCTTTCCCTCAGCCCTAGGAAGAAGAAAGAGGCCAGGGCAAACCAGTTCCAAAAACTTGCCAAGAAAACTGCACGGACTTTTCCAGGCAGTCGCCAGGAATCAACACTGACTTGAAGACACAAATACATTTACACACAACCACACAGAGATACAAGAATCAGATAAAAATCCTTGCGTGTTAGAAATGCAAACTCCTGTTTTATTTGTTTTTAACAAGCTTGAGTAGATCAGACAGTTGCTCCAAATGGGACGGAGCCTCCACCGTACGCAACCAGACTAAGGCTTGATCCAGATCTGGAGGCAGCCACGAAATTTCAGTCTACACGACCCCTTTTTCTAATGTGCTGATGAGTCCCACCAAGTTCCATGTTTGGTCACTGGGTTCATGCCTGCATACCAATCAGCTATGATCTATTTCGTACCTTTAAATAAGCCACAGTGACTTAGTGTGTTATTTTTCTTTGCTTTGCTTCTGTTTGATTGTTGATTTTTAGTTACCTTCAGTGCCCTGTAGTAGAAAGGCAGACCATAAACAAACAAGTCGATAAACCCAGCATCATAGTTTGTGGGCAGTGGTTGGTAATTTTGTGTATGTAGGATGTTGCTATGACTCACATAGCAAATCATGGGTAAAACAGACCTTAATGTAGCACAGTATGTAGATGTCTCCTGTTAATACCAGCATGGAAGTAAATAAATATTGGCAACGGGGCTAGGATTTCCAGAGTTTCAAGCCAGTCATCATGACTAGGCCGTTTCTAGCATTTTGATAAGCACAGATCAGAAGCAATCGTGTTTCCACAGTGTAAAAGCTTTATCAGCTTATCTGTTTTTCATACCACATTTCTGATTATAAATCAAAGCCTTTCCCCCCGGCTGGTCTACCTCACTAAGTAAATTTTACTCTCTCTCTCTCTCTCTCTTTTTTTTTGCAGTTGCAGCAGCTGCGTCTTCTGTGACTTCAACTCTCAACGGTTCGAATCTGTGGGAATCTTCTGTGACATCACAGCAGCTCCACCAATCGCTAAGAAGATTTCACAGAAAGCTTACCGCCAGTTTTTAAACCCTCCATCTCACAAAGATTGTAGCACGCGTTGTGTGAATATATAAGTGAATCTCAATATTATGGGGCTACGTAACAGGACCCAACTGATCCCACTGTTATTCTTGCTGCTTCATCAATTCCTCCCTCTCAGCTAATTCTGTCTCTCGTATCCCATTAAGAGTCAGTCATACCTCATTAATCCTCAAGGAAATTTTTGAACTAAGTTACTTATTAACCATTTCTGGGCTCCAATTTCCTTTTCCACTGGAGGGTGGGACAGATCCTGGAAACAAAATTCAAAATTCAGTTGGAACCTCTTAGGGCTCATTATATTCACCATAACAGTTAGAGACACATTGTTTTTGTTGACTGAGGCTCTGGGGCAAATACTGTTAATATCGTTAAGGTGCCTCACTTTTTACTGAAATAGCAACTCAGTGATAAATACCGGATACAAACCATCATTTTACAGGTACTTCTTTCTCCAACCCCCTTTGTACTTGTCTGTAAGATTTTCCATACAGTAGAACTCTCTGTTCAGTTCCCATCACAGTGTCTGCAAAGAGTGTTTTGCTAAAATGATGGCCACTGTGTTATATATAACATTGGAACGGCAAGATTGTATGATTTCTGATCATCTTTCCAGGCAGGCCCTTGAAAATGTGGAAATACATTGGCTTGTTGCATTGGTATTGCAACCAATGCAATACCTAGTATACTCCATGGAAGCAGAAGTTGGACTTTGAGGAAGCAGGATAGGAAAAGTCTTGACACCTTTGAACTTTGGTGTTGGAGAAGACTCCAGAGAAGACCATGGACAACTAAGAAAAAACAACAACAATGGATCATCAAGCAAATCAACCCCCATGTTCTCACTTGAGGCACAAAGGACCAGGCTCAAATTATCTTTGGACATATGATGCAAAGACCCAGCTCTCTGGAGAAGGCTCTACTGTTGGGAAAGGTGGAAGGAAAGAGAAGAGGAGAAAGACAAGCAGCAAGGGGGATGGACTCAGTTACAGTAGCCATGAGTGCACCATTGGAAGACCTGAAAAAACAGGTTAGGGACAGATCATCATGGAGAAATTCTATGTGGTCACCTGGGGTCAACAATGAACATTGGCATGTAATCAATCAACTACATTTTTCAGAGCATCACTTCACTCACATCCCTTTTGATCTCCATAGGCTGTATGGTAGTTTAGGTTTACATTCACCCACCATCTGGGTTCCCGCACTGCAGTTAGTTATAACATGGTTGGTCTCTTTTTGGCTAAGCATGCTACTGAACTGTGCTAAACTATGATTTATGCCTTAGCATATTGTGCAAAGCCAGCCAATTGTTGCTTCTTCAGGCAACCAGGTTCGAACAAGTCATGGTTTAGAAGTTTCACAACTGATGGGAATTTGAAACTCACCTTTTCAAGCTTATGTGGATGCCAACGTTTAGATTATATTGTGTGGCAAACCAAAATGAAGGATTTTCTCTGTCTTTTAACTATGTGTAAAAGAGATACTTCATTGCTTTGGTCAGCCTTCTCTAATTTGGTACCTCCAGAGGCATTGGGCTACAACTCCCATTATCCCCAGTTTTCCAGCAATGCTATAATTCATTCCTAATTCCATTCATTTAACATCATAATTTAACTTCATATTTGTGAATCAGTGTCCCCTAGTGGAGCGAGACTGCACAGGGCTTGTAGATGGCGCATACTATATTATCTTGGTTGGGGAGAATCTAACAAGAGGTCCAATCTGAAACTGATCTCACTGCTAATTTCTGTGCCAAGGAAAGACATCCACCCTGAAAATCTAGGCAGAAAGATCGAAAGGAGAATCTCTCATTCTTAGAGATTCAACAGTAGAATAATTTTTGGGTTTTTTTGGTGACTGTCACCGATATGACAATGCTAATGTTCTTCTGTCATCATGACATGGTAGAAGACTCTTATTATTTACTAACAACTGGAGGTGAGCGGGGGTGGAATTGTGTGCAATAAATCCTCATTTCTCCTTGGGGTAATGTAGGTGGGAAGCACAATCCTATGGCATGTGGATGACTAAGAGACTTTTTAAAACTCGTGCCTGGTTATTTGGGCAGAAAAAAGAAGGAATCTTAAACCATTTCACTCTATTCTATTCCCATTTTCCAGGTTTCTTTCTAAAAGAGGAGATCAATTGAGAGTTGGCATGAATTTCTGGCTAGCCTGGAGATGAGCAGGGGGCTTGGACCCCCATCTTCTGCTGAGCACTTCCATTTTTGTTTAAGCTTCAGAGTTGGCAGAGGCTCTTGTCATGGCTAGGAAACAATCCCCTGTTTTTCAATTAAGGAAGATCTAAAACATCTATGAGCCTTAGGAGCTCATCCCAGAGACCATAGGACTGCACGATTGTAATTTGAAACTGGGTCTTTATACAAATGTATTTTTTCCAAAGCAGTCAGAAACCATATCTAAAAATCAGAGGAGGAGGAAGAGATGAAGTAGAAAAAGAAGACTGATTATTTTCTATATGTACTAGGATGTGTTATCCTAGTATTATCTTTTAATATAATGCATTCATGTATCCTCCAGCTATTCACATTAGAAAACTGGAATCCAAGTTGATTGGTTACGTGCCATCAAGTTGTTTTTGACTCCTAGTGACTACATAGATACATTTCTCCAAGACGATCTATCTCTAACCTGTTCTTTCATGTTTCTCACCTCTGTCACTGAGTCTATCCCCCTTGCTGCTGGTTGTCCTTTTCTTCCCTTCCCTTCTAATTTTCCCAGCATTAGAGCCTTTTCCAGAGAGCTGGGTCTCTGGATATTTCTTCCACCAATTTTAAAACCATTCATCTTCTTTCAATCCAGCTTCCCTTAATATATATTCTGCATACAGGTTGAAAAAAATAAGGGCGGAGTAGGCAGCCTTGTTGCACTCTTGTGCCAACCTGGAGCCAGTCTGTTTCTCCATGTTCTGTCTGGACTGTGGCTTTCTGACCTGTTCCTCTGGTTCTCTATCAATGGCATTCAGGACTTCAAAGCGATTCCTGATGTTCTCCTTGAAAACGATGGGTATATGTTCAAGATCATATTGTGGAAACTGACTGGCTTTCTTCTTGTTCTTTAGTTTAACCTGAAGCTTGCACATGAGCTGTCTGTGATCTGTTCCACAGTCAGCCCCTTTGATGCTATAATGGAGCTCTTCCACCTCCTTTTAACAGTAATGCAGTCAACTTGGTTTCTGTATACTCCATCTGGTGATGTCAATGTATAGAGGCATCGTTTTGGTTGTTTGAAGACAGTGTTAGCTATGAAGAAATCATTGGAGGGGCAGGAATAGATAAGTCAGTCTCCTGCTTCATTTTGGTTTCCTAAGTCATACAATCCAACTACATTTTCCTCTTTCACGTTCCCAACTTCGACATTCCGGTCACCGATCCCAAGCAGCACATCTTGTTTGCGTGTTCTGTCGATTTCGAATTGAACTTGCTCATAGAGGCCATCAACCTCCTCTTCTTCTGCATTGATGGCTGGAGCATAAACTTGAATGATTGTCTTATCCACAAAGTCTAATCAATATTATTTGGCCATTGATTGCATTGTAGCCAAGTACTGTTCTTGCTATACTCTTCCTAACTACAAAAGTAACACCGTTTCTTCGTTTTTCATGTCCTGAGTAATAAACGGTGTGATCTTCTGACTGGAAGTGTCCAGTCCTAGTCCATCTCAATTCGCTGATGCTAAGATGTCGAATTGTAGTTGTTTCATTTCATATTTCACTGTGTTCATCTTTCCTGTGTTCATGCTTCTTATGTTCCATGTTCCCACTGTAATCCTATCTTTGCAGTTTTGGATTTTCTTTTCCTGTTGGCAACATCAGCAACTAGACCTCTTGAAGGCTTTAATCTAGCCACATCATAAACACCATTAGTACTCCGAAAGATCCTCATCTCTTCCTTAGTAGCATGTTGAGTGCCCTCTGACCCAAGGGCCCCAGCACTACATCATTAATCGTTTTATATTTTCTACCCACATGGTTTTCTTGGTAAACATACAGGAGTGGTTTGCCATGGCCTTCTCCCGTGCAGAATGAATCAATGCCTTTGCCTCTGTTGCTCAAGTGACCATCTGCCTTCGGCATCTTCCTATCTTTCTGCTGGCCAATATAGGTGCCCGTTTGCTTTAGCTGGGCAGCTGGGATGACCTTCCCGCCTTGGGTGACCCTGCTGGGAATATAGACTCTGGGCATCCGCTCTCGGGGTCCTTCGCTCATCCCTCCCAGGAAGACACCTCCTCCCCCGCCATGATGAGGTAGCATGGCAGGACTTGGAGGGGGGGAATCCAAGTACTGGAATAATATTTGTACGTCAAGGATCTTCGTCTAAACTCCCTTCCTGCTGCCAATATACAGTGATAAAAGGTTGTTCAGTTACATTTGTTTACCTTAAATAGTTTATCCTCCACTGACTTAAAATCCAAGAACTTGTAGTTCTTCAAGAGAGGTGAGTTTCAGCTTTCATAACCTTAGCCAACATTCCCAAAGGATTATAGGAGTCAGTCCAAGATATCTGGAGGGCACTTCGTTGAGGAAAGTTGGTTGGAGATTGATTACTGTATGTGTCACCAAGTTGTTTTCAACTCCTAGCAATCACAAAGATAGATTTTCTCCATGATGATCTATCCCTAACCTGGACTTTCAGATCTGGTCTGGAGATACATAGCAAAAATTTAATGTTATGGTGATCTGTTATGTTTGCAGTTCAGACTATTTGATTTATATGCCTGCCCCTCTTATAGCAATGACATCTAGGTGGCGCACAAATATTCTCTTCTTCTTCCATAGCAGCATGACAGACAGAAATTCAACTGGTAGACCATTCCCCACCTTTGCATGTTTGAGTTGGGGAGACGAAAGGCTACCTTTATCACTGGAACATTATATTGTATATGATTTGATTTGATAGGCGATATGTGCTTCAGGAACAAATACCAGGAAAAAAAAACAATTCCAATTGCTATCAATTTAGCTTCCATTGAAATTCCCTAGTATGCTAAGATTTTGCTCCTCCTACTACTTCAGGTTCCAACCTCGATTTTCTTAAAAGGAATGGAAAAAACAATCCAGGTCACAACCAGCTGTGTTTCATGATGAGCACATGCTGCCACATGCTGGACAACCATAATTATGACAGCCCCATTCTGCTCTTTGGCATTGCAGTAATCCTCAATTTGATGGATAGATTTGGTATTTTGGCTCCTGAGAACTTCTTAGCTCCCTTGCTGAGTTACAAATGAGTTTGTGCATATCCTTGGAGAGAGACAGGTATGCAGGGACTGCAAATTAGAACAAAGGTTTTGGAAATCCATGCACCACCAGCAGTGACAATAACTTCCCAGGTTCCCTTGTTTCCAAACACAGAAGGGATGATGAAGTACCAGGAGACTTGTCATGTCCTCAAAACTAGGACGGTGCTAGCAGGACCTTCTCTCAGAAGATTCAACTCACCCACACATTTTTGATCTGGGCAGAGGAGAAAGATGACTTGCTTCAGGACCTGCCTCCTACCTAAAATTTCACCACCCTTCCAAATGTCAGGTTCCTCTGTTGCGACTCATGTTATCCACAAGGTGAACAAATATGTCCCAGGACACCCCCAAATGTGGCAAGTGCTAACCATGCTCAGGACCTTGGTTGAGGCATAGCAAGTCTCTGTGATTTGGAAAGGCTCCACAGAGATACAGAAGTGCCTCAAGAATATGCTAGCTTCATTACAATGAACTGGTTTAGAGCAGGCCTTCAGATGCATGTGGTTTGTAGCTTAGAATAAGCCACATTCACCCAAACATGCCCTGATTGTTCCACCAGTATCCCTCAAGGCAGTGCTTCATTTCCCACAAACCCTTGGAATGTTAGTGAAAGGCGCTGTTTGCTTGTTCTGTAGCTGAACATGCATTATGAATCTAGCCATGGTTTGTGGCTTAGTATATGTGAAGCCCATGCTTGTGGCTCATTCAATAAATCACAGTTCCACAAACCATAGCTTAGCATAAATGTATGAAACCAACCTCGCAAGGCAACGGCTGGGTTCCTACAGCAATCCTGGCTTAACCTTTTGGGAGCCCAGCCACTTATGGCTTATTAAACAGAATATGACTAAATTGATTAAAACACACTTCGCTGGATTCCCTGTTAAGCCACGAATCATGGTTTCAGAGATCATACTAAGCCAAAATCAAGCAAACCACATTCTGGCTTAGTATGATGAGTAGGGCTGTCATATCTCAGCTGCAAAAAGTGTCTTTGCTGCCCCCCTGTGGTCTTCTGAGGTTTTCCAGCTCAGATACGGTAGCTGTAAAGATCCAAATCTAATGAACCAAACAATTCATCTAGGCTTCCATACCTGTGGAATGGGCAGAATTATTCCTCTAAAGTTTATCTAAAAATTTCAGCACGTTTCGATCACAGCCATTTCAAGATGCCCCCTCTAAAAAGTGAAAAGCTTTTTAACCAGGGGAGGTTTTTCAGTGGCCAAAGGATGTACCAACTGCTATACAGATAGCCCCCAGGTTAAGAATGCCTGGTTTACGGACAACCCATAGTTAAGAACGGAGCCTGTTGTAGCAAAATTTGAGTTAAATACACAATGATTCGTGTTAAATGCACAACGGTTTGAGTTCATTACACAATACTACTTATACAGTATTATACAATAATACTGTTCCGGCTTACATACACATTCGATTTAAGGACAGACCCTGGGAACAGAACTCGTTCTTAAACTGGGGAGTATTCCAAAAATTAGCCCTAGCATAACCAATAAGAGGCAAAGCAAGGTTGGCGATAACGGACTTTCAAATTGGAAAGCATCTTATCAGAATTACTCAATATATGATTACTGCAGCAAGACTTTTGTATGCACAATTTTGGAAAACCCAGACACTACCAACAATACAAGAATGGTTGCTAAAATTGATGGGAATGGCAGAAAATGATAAACTGACTTGTTTATTAAAAGAAAATTCAAATAATTATTACCTTAAAGAATGGAAACCATTGATGGACTATTTGCAAAATGCAGGCGGGGTGAAGCTGACATGGGGATTTGAAGATTAGATTATAAATGTAATGGGATATGTTTTGACAAAGAATTATTCCTACTAAATGCATTAAAAACTAGGACCTATGACATTCTTATTACTCTTAAGACCAGAGATAGATTGAAAGCTATCTACTGTATTTTCTATGTTTTTATTTCTTTCCTTTCCTTTACCTCACGTTTTCTTTTTCCTTTTCTTATAATTTGTATTTTTCATTTTCTTTTTCATTTCTAACTTTTAACTTTGTAATTTTAAAACTTTAATAAAATATTATTTAAAAAAGAGAGGCAAAACAAGGTGTATCTTTAACAGTTATACAGAAGTTCCATACAATATACTTTATTTGTTCCTGAATAAATATTTGCGAATATTTCCTTATCTTTTCAAAACCTAAAAAAAAAAAACCCTTTATGCATTTAGTTAGCTTCTTTCCAAATCCTTTATAATAAGGCTGGGTCATTGTTTTTTTTTTTACCAGGAATCATGTTCCCTCCAAGGCAACATCTTGCAGGGTGGGGAGGAGAGATGTGTGGTGGGTGAAATTGAATCAAGAGAGAGGGGACGGCCAGAGGCAAACATGAGTACAATAAACCTGTTCTTCTTCTTCTTTTTCCTTCTTCCTCATTGCTTTCTCCAAAACCCTCTTCTTCAAACACAAGACTCCCAGAAAGGGACAACTATATCTCACCAAAGCTCTAAACCAGTGTTTCTCAACCTTGACAGCTTGAAGATGTGTGGACTTCAACTCCCAGAATTCCCCAGCCAGCCTGGCTGGCTGGGGAATTCTGGGAGTTGAAGTCCACACATCTTCAAGCTGTCAAGGTTGAGAAACACTGCTCTAAACAGATTGCTTGTCAAGCCCATGGAGAATGAGGGCCAGGATTATTAGAAGTCAACTTTTAACTCACCAACTTTCTGCAGCCATAAACCTACTAACGCTCAAAGCAATGGATGCAACAGCTAGGGAGTTGATCCTTTCCTCTCCCTGCCTTGTCTAGCAGACTCTCTGGGCATGTCTATAACCACCCTCCTTTGCCTCCTTTGTGTTAGGCCAGTGTTTCTCAACCTTGGCAGCTGGAAGATGTGTGGCACCGCCAACTCCCAGAATTCTGGGACTTGAAGTCACACACCTTAAAGTTGCCAAGGTCGAGAAACACTGGGTTAGACCAATATTTGAAGGGATTTCCTGCATTGCTTCAGCTGTCTTTCTTTCCTGACGGTGACCTATAAAGATCAGGTTCTCACCTGACACACACACTCTCTCTACTGTGATGGCCTGTGGGCCTTGCTGGATAGCAGGACATCTACCTGCTATCCAACTGCTATCCAAGAGGCCTACAGGCCATCATAAATCTGGAGTTGCTCATTCTTGCTTGATGGGCAACCCCCAGGTGCCCTCCTACATATGGAAGAAAGACTGAGGCCGACATTATAAAGGACATTTATAAGCTCCTTTCTCCTTGGCAGCGTTTGCATGTTGTGCAATCACATTGCACTTCCTTGTTTGCCAGAGAAACTGATCCCCTCCCTATTGCAACTATGCTCCCAATGCCGGAATGTGAGGCAGGAACCCTGTCTGCCAGCATGGCTTAAGCAGGCATTGCTTCTAGGAAACATACCCTCTACTAGATTCAAGGGTACAGAGGGAGAAGGCAGTCTGGTGCTCTGTTACACTTGTCCCACTTGTTGTTTGCTTCTCCTACCTCATTCTTGCCATACATCACATTGATTTCCATGCCTGCAGGGTATCAGTGTCTGAGTAATGGGTGGGCAGAGGGATAAAGAGTTTCAGTGCTTCTTTACGGAAAAGGGCAGAAGTTTTCTCTCTGCATGGAAAAGCTTGACTCGACTATATGATGAGTTAGGATTCTCTGTTGATGGAACATGCTGTTACTTCTGACGTAGGGTTCCAAGTCTGAAACATCAGGAACATGGGCTTTTAGGGTGCATGAGGGATTGCTTTGGTAAATGTAAGATTTTGAACCTCTGGATGGGGTCACCCAATGTATTAAATTCCATACCTACATGCAATACTAGGGCTTGATAATCTGGTTCATACAACATGCAAAGCCAACAGCTGGGTGTCGAACAAGACAGTGAATTACAATCTACCCCGCCCCATTTTAGCCTAGTCTAGCCACTCAATTACTCAAAATTGGCTAGTGTTCGAAGGTATTTCTTCTCCAAACATGAAGGCTAGGAACTTGTGTGAGTTCCTAGTGAGATGGCAGAACACTCTCAGTTCGGTTAGAAAGTATCTGTACCAAAACACACAGTATGAATACAATCTTAAGTATACTGCTAATTTACTTGGGAGTAAATCCCATTAAGTTCAAGGAGCATTCTCCCATGAAAACCTATTTAGGATTTCATCCTATAATGAAAGAAAGACCTTAAAATGTGTTAGGATCATTTCTTACATCACCTTGATTTTTCAATCTAGTCGTTTTTGTAGTTATACCATGTAAAAACATTTTATCTCCTGCATGGATGAAAAGGACAGCCACCCACAGAAATGTGTCGTGGTGCACACACACACAGAGTGGCAAAGAAGGAACAACTCCCTTTTGCACAGGTGAAATTCTTCAAAGGTCAGGTTGCCCTGCAATGTTTGTGGCTCATCAACCCTTTCAGGCCACAGAGTCCCTTTTTCCAGATGTCACAATCCGCACTGCTCACAGCTCCGTTCTTTAAATAAGCACATGGTCCGTCTCCCTCCACTTCGAAGCTGCAAAGCAATAAAAAGTTGTTTGCATGGGAATGAATATAACTTTCTACAAAGTGTTCAAGTGGCATTTCTAACCCAAAGCGCTCAAGGGAGACACAGAGAAAGACGGATAGGAGAATGCAATAACTTGAGCTGGTATGCTGGAAAGATAAAGTAATGGAAAAAAACTAAAACAGCACAGGATTTCTTCATGAAATACTTCTTAATGGAGTCCAGCTAATGCCCAAGAGAACAAGCCACATTCAAACCATCTCCTTCAGGCAGAAAGCTACCCACGGGGTCCACGCATCCAGAGTTGGGATGTTGAGGGTTCTCCCCAGGTGAGATTCATGGATGCAGGGCAAAAGATGATGTTTTCCTATAAGGGCGTCATCATTTTGGAATTCATGCCCCTTGAAAATTTGCATGGCAAACTTGTCTTTTAGCACATTTGTCTTTTAGGAAGGCAGTAAAGATGCAGCTGTTCTGCAGGGCACGGACTGTTGCTACAATTGGAGGGTCGGAGAGGGTTGATTTGAATGTATTGTTATTTTATAGATCAGTTTTATTGTTTTCATAGAAAACTGTAAACCACTAGGAGTCTGTATGGAACACAGGTCTATCAGAATAGTAAAGCGAATGAATGAATGAATGAATGAATGAATGAATGAATGAATGAATGAATGAAGTGAATGGCAGAGACAGTTGGAACCAATCTAAATTTCCTTTTGTCCCTTGGAAGCTATCCTATTTTATTTCCTCCCTCCCTCCAGTTTATATGCTGTTCCAGTCCAGAGCCTCTGAGCTGTTTATGACAGACCAGGTACAGAATCCAGACTGAGGCAATTACAGACCTCTTATAACATCTAGCCCCATGTGCCTATACTTGCTGGTGTCTGTGATCTTCCCTCTCACCCCTAAACCTCTGCCATATTGTAATGATTTTTTGGAGACCTAATAGAGGAGATGATTTGAGTACCCAAGGGTAGGAAGAACTTACAGGTTGTTGAATACAGTCCCATCTGGCCATTTCCAGCTCTCTTCAGAACTTCTATGGAGGCCAACCCAGTGGTTAAAGGAGTCTCTGACGTTCACTGCGCCAATCTGGTTTTTTAAAATTAAAATACAAACAGAGAAAAACTGTGGGTTTCAGAACATTTTGGAAACTGAATTCTGCACACTGCAAGTCACCAACCAAACTGTGCCTTCATAAATCCATCAAAAGTCATCCAAGCCAAAGATCTCTCTCCAACATGTTCTCTGCACTGAACATGTGCTAAAACCCAAGAGGTAACAAGTAATTAGTTTAGCTAGGTTGATTCTCATTCTCTTATTTGGAATTTTATATGTGAGACTATATTGCCTTCCCTTGTTTTCCCTATATTTTTCTTTTCCCAATAAACTCCTTTGTGTATCTAGAATTTTGGCATTTAGAAGAGAATTTCTCATTAAGTCCTGCAATTCTGGGCTTTGAGCAGGAAGATCCAAAGCATCTTCCTTCTTATTTTCCTAGAGCTGGCTTGAAGGGAAAAGTCCTGGATAGATGGGATAACCATCATAGCTGGACAGATTCCTTTTAATCCATAGAAATTGGGGATTGAATAGCCTGCAAACTATCTTCTCTGCAGGATTCAGTTATGATCCTCCTCCTGCATGCTTAGAATAGGGTAGACCTTCCCAAAAAACTAAGGAACATAGTTCCTGCCAAACTCAGATCTGGTGTGTCGTTTGTTATGTTGCTGCATAAATGCCTAAAGAGGACACAAGTGCTTCTTCTGTCATCACCCTTCATTTGTGTGCATGAACGCACTCATACATATTTTATCAAGGACTACATTTCACATTCTCCAGAGAATCCACCCTCTGGATTGCATGGATCACACAATCTGCCTCTGGGGTATAAAGAATAAAGCAACACATAAACATTGGAAAGAGATTGAACTCGCTGGAACATCCTAGAGAGATTATGGCAGGTTCTTATTTCATGAAAGAGTGAAGCAGTGGGCAGGCCTGCTTGGGCACGGCTCAGATAACAATTTTGGCAGATCCTTCTCTTACCAGTTTCTTTAGATCTCCAAAAACAGCCAAGGAGGCCCCAAGGGAGAAACAATGATTCTGACTGGCATTCCAGGTCCCTTCTGTTTCCAAAACATGATAGCAGTTCCCTTGGCTCATGTGCCAGCCAGGTGGGCAACAGGAAGTGGCAGCAGCAGGAGGAGGCAAATGAGGTTTAGCCTCTGAAAATAGGAATTAATATTATTTAATAGATTATTGTTCCTCACCCCTTTATTTGGAACAGTGTTTTCCAACTTTGGGAATTTCCAGGTGTATGGACTTCAGCTCCCAGAATTCCAAAGCCAGCATGGCCATTGATGAGAATTCTGGGAGTTGGTCCACACACCTGGAAGATGCTAAGGTTGGGAAACATTGATTTAGAAGTTCAGGGCATAAAAGGGAAGGTGGAAAAGGCTGCTGTTGTTTTGATGCTCTCCTCCACCTCTCCCTTTGGATGTTGAGTTCAATTTTCTCTGGCTTGGGATTCTCCAAATGTTTTGGATCAAAACCTCCATAATTCCTAATCATGATTGGTGGTACAAGTCATTGGATTTTCCTGTGTTTCTTCCTAAAAAGTCCATATATTTGGAGAAAGCTAATGAAGTTGAAAATAATGTATGTTGTGATGGCTGCTTCCAAAAACCGAGGAGATCTTGATGTCTCTCCTGACAGCCAATAATGTGCAACAGGGTGGAAAGATGTCCTATATTATGACATCACAGGGTACATTGTGCTTGGCTGAAGAGAGAGTGTGAGGCTCCATTTGCTGGGATCAACTGTCAATCAGCTTTCCTCCCCACCCACTCCAAACTATTTCCACCAGTGACCACTCCATCCAATCATTATATCAAGCATGTAACAGCTGGAAAGAGTTTAATACTTTAATCAGTAATTAAATTTGGATGTATTCAATATTAATTTAATACTTTAACTCTGCATCAAAACACAACAAACATCCAGGTGGAATATTTATTTATTTATTTAATCAGATTTCGAGGCGGTCTGACTTTTGAACAACTCCTGGTGGCTTGCAAATTTTGTTTTAATTAAGACAAATAAAGACAATCCCTATGAATAGTCAGAAAGGGACAATTCTGGAAAACCTGAAGCTTAAGAGGCAGATATTTTCATTTCGTTTTATTGCCTTACTATTTCCTTAAAAAATGTTTGATAGTTTGCAAAAAGAGAGGCTACAAATTTTCCTTGCCTGACCTTATTTGCACAATACAGTTCCATTGGTCATCAGGCTGACCACCCGTTACACTAAACCAAGTTTTATCTTAACCACAGTTGGTTGAACAGACCAACCATAGGGTTTGGTTTACCTATGGCCATAAGCAGCAACAACATGTGAGCAATGAGAACGAAGATAGGCAAGTAGAGATGATCCATTTCCAGGTTTTTATAGTTTTTTATCTGTAATGCCACCTAGAGTCACTTGTATAGTGAGATGGGTGGCTTATATACATTTGAAAAATAAATAAATAAAAATTGGAAATATCTTTATTTGAAAACGAACTCCTTCTCTGTACAACTAGATAAGTTGAAATTGTGCAGCTAACCTACCCTAAAATGATCTTATTACAGGAAAAGAAGTAAACACTGTTGGAACAAAAAACAAATCACTTTTTGGGTCAAGTTATTTTCCTGGGAAGCTAAACATTAAATACAATTATTTGGGGCTTGATTTTGGAAAAAAAGCAGCGGCTGCAAATTTCCACACTAGTAGAGGATTTTAAGACCTACTCCTTAGTAATGCCATTCTGGGCAGTAATTTTAAACGGTGCATCAGCTTTCCTTTTATGGCCTGAGTTTGACACAGATGTCAGATAAGGAGGCACAGCAGATAAACGGCTGCTGCGGCTGAGCGATCTGCTTGCACAGGAAGCAATAAAGGAGCTTCACATTCTTTCCTTTTCAGTTACAAAAGTATTTCTTTCAAAGATGGATTTGCTACAACAAAACCTTGTAAGGCCATTCTGATACTCTTCACGCTCCGTGCAGAGTTGAGTGACTCGCTGTTATTTCCCAAAATAAAGTGATTGCTTGGACCAGTCTTTCTCAACCTTGGCAACTTTAAGATGTGTGGACTTCAACTCCCAGAATTCCCCAGCCAGCATGGCTGGCTGGGGAATTCTGGGAGTTGAAGTCCACACATCTTAAAGTTGCCAAGGTTGAGAAACACTGGCTTGGATTCTCTCCAATCTGTTGGCTTTTTTTTGGGAGATTCCCATTGCATGAGAATGCCAGAAAGCAGTGAACAAGTCATCTGTTCTAAGCAACTGACTGCTTGCATTACAAGTGATGTTCTTCTGATAGGAGGGCAGGGAAGAGAGATGGAGGAAGAACCAACATTTTAGTAGAATAACTGCACCAGTGTGTACACATTGCAAAGGAAACCAGCAGGCCTGTTATGTGGGAAGTTATTCTAACTATTTGGGGAAACCAAACAACTGTATGCAATGAATGCTTGAATAGATATTGAAATATTCGAAAGGATGGAATCTGGATTGATGGATATGGAACAAGCATTTGCCACTCACTTGTAAAAACGAAGATGGTGGTTACCAAGCCCACAATCTGAACAATAAACAGTATGAGTACGATCCACGTAATTGAGTTTTTCACCCTTGAGTTGGGTTGAGTGCCTACAAAGGGGAAGATAATATATCATTATAATCATTTATTTTTATTGCATTTTTAGAAAGACCTGTTCTTTCTTCCCGGAAGGTTTAGGGAAGGCTTAGTGGATTCTGTACTATCTTGGCAACTGACAGCATCCGGTTGCATGCCACCACAAAGCACCTATTATTGTAACTAAACATAGATGTGATCAGAAAAGGTGTCAGGTTTTTTTTCCTCCTCCCTTTCTCTCTGCTGTATTTAACATCTAGTTGAATAAACAGTTCTTAACAGCTCAAACATTTGCATTCTGCTTTCTTAATCCAACTTGAGTTGGTTTAATAAATATATTCTTCAAGATGGGCTTTGGAATTATATTTATTTTCATTGTTTCAGTAGGTTGCCCTTGAGATCAAGACCACAAGCCATAACTTCAGAGGGGCAGATAAATAAACAGAATCTTCTGAATCAAACTCGGGAGCTTGCTGTGCTCCAGATGTTGCTAAAGTAAGACTCTCAGCATGTCTCATCATGGCCTGGCTGCCGGTGGCTGCTGAAAGTTAATGGCCAGCATCATCTGGAAGGCAAACTAGAACCTGATGCAAAAAGAGATGCCCTAGTCACCTCGAAGATGTGGCAGATCCTGTGCTCACAAAGCATTATGTGTTGAGTCAGTGCCAAAGGCTGCAGTCAGAGAGGCCAGACCAGGAAACAGACATTGCAAAGATCATTGGAATGCTACTGTATCACTGTAGGATATAACAGCAAAATCTTGAAAGCAGCAGAATCTTTCTCTCGGCTCCATCTCATGCCAAACACAATCAAGGTCAGGTTATATTGAGTCTCCTTTTCACATCTTCCCCTTTCCCAGGACTGAGTTACCTTTTATTTTTTCTTATTGGCCCCTTCATATTTTTGCCAAGGTCATCCTTATGTTCTTCTACAGCTGCCTTTCAAACTATGCAAGTACATAGGAAGGTCATTTTACCAATTACATGATGGATCTCTGCAGTAACATTAGGCTGTTTCTCTTGATCTCGCCCAAATCCATAAACCCTAAGAAGGGTTTCCGTAGGTACAGTGGTTCCAGCACTATATATCATATCCAGCACAGAGGGAGTCAAGACTCACACATGAAGCTGAAATCATCTTTGAAATGATTTCATTTCTTTTATTTGGAAGCCGAATTAGGGTTGAAGAGGATATGCAAGAGAGGTGTTTGCAACAGAAATACACGTTAGCCAATATTTATATATGCCTAACAATCTAATTTATTAGGAAAGTGAGCATTTTAATCTTCTGAATCAGCTGATTTCAACTTATCTCCTCCTTTCAAGCCATACAGGTTCCTTGGAAGGCAAGCAAATATGGAAGAAGATGTTACTTATAAAGGACTTCTTGAAGAGTTCTGGTTTATCAGCACCCAGTTGTGGCCATGTGGAACTAGAACACATAATGGCAAATAGAGTAGAGCTACAGGACCTTGGACAGCTCCAACTTGAGAACTTGTTCCCTGGAATTTGGTGCTCAATGGAGTCATTATTTCAGTCTTCCTACAGCAGCCACCCCCAGTTTAGGCATCCTCCAGCTGTGTGCAAAAATTTTCCAGGTTCCCCAGCTGGAGCAGCCATGGCTCAGGATTCTGGGAGTTAAAGTTTCACATATTTGGAATCTGTCCAGGTTAAGGAGAGTTACAGCCTGAATACACCCTCCTGGCTCTTCTGCCTTTCCTAAAGCAAGAAGAGATTGAAAGAGACCATCCCTTGGCTTGGAAGTTAGCATGCCATTCTCTCTCAGGCAGTTCCTGAGGTTTTGCTGTGCCTGTATTAATACATGCTGAAACCAGAGGCTGCTAGTGTAAAGGCAGGCAGTTCAACAGGAGATGTTCTCTCCTGCTTGAGTCTGGATCTGGCATCTCCATGACTTGCATTACCAGTCTTCTTAATCTCATTGATTCTTTTGCCTCTGCTCAGGGTCAGGGCTATAACCAGAGGGCTCCTACTGTGCCCAAATCCAATCGCACTGTAACCATAGAGTTGCATACAGTGTTTCTGTAGTAGGTGGTTCTCCACTCTTCTTCCAGAGATCAGAAACATAAAACTCAAGAAGGCAGGGTAAGTTATGAGTAGCAGACTTTGGCCTTCCACATGGAGAAGGATGAGGAAGCAGAAAGACATCAGGCTTCAGATGGAGAGAGCAGAGGATAAAATAGAGAGGATGGACTAACTTTGGGCTGACTATGTATCCCATCAAGATAAGGCTGGGCAACTTTTTTCAGTTTTTAAAGATTACTTTGGCCTCTAAGGGATGGAAGGCCAAGGCTTCTTTGCTTTTGGGTGGATTCAGGAAGAGTGGTCAAAGAGCTGAATAAATAAATCAAACTTTCTGGAGGCCTAGCCCATCTATTATATTCTGCTTTGGAGGCAAAAAGAGTATCTGAAAATCTGTGGCTTTGCTGCCAAATGTTGGCAGTGCGATCCCAGGGGACTATGGGGGCTGCAAAATGGGTGGAAGGGGGTGGTCACTGGCGGGGGAGGCACAGATTGCCTAAGCATGAATTCAGAAGAAAAACTATTAGTACTTAGCTCAGTATCAGGTTTCCTCTTGGCTGACTTTTGGAGCAACCCAGAAGCTTTCCAGATCCAAATACAGAAATTATCTCCCTGCAATTCAGAGGAATATCCCACAATGCCAATTGTCTTTTACCTGCTTCCTTCTTTTCTTCCAAGCTGAAGTCTGCCCACTGCTCAATCACTGCATGCTTATCGCTGTGGTCATCTTCATCCCCATCAATTGCTCCTCCTTTGAAAAATAAACAGAAATTGGATGCAGGTAGTCCTCACGTAATAACCATTCATTTAGTGACCATTCAAAGTTACAACAGTGCTGAACAAAGGGACTTACAACTGGTCCTTGCACTTACAACTGTCACAGTACCCTCACAGTCATGTAATTGTGATCCAGGCACTTGGCAATCAGCTCACACTTACGACAGTTGCAGGATCACGGGGTCACGAGATCGCCATTTCCAACCTTCCCAGCCAGCTTCCAGCAAGCAAAATCAATGGGGAACCACATGATTCACTTAACAACCATGTGATTTGCTTAATGACCACTTTAAAAAAGGTTGTAAAATCGAGCACGACTCACTTAACAACCACTCCACTTAACAATGAATTTTCCAATCCCTATTGTGGTCATTAAACGAGGAATACCTGTGTCTGCTTAATTGTTGAGGAAGTGGGCAAAGTAGGCCTGGCAAAGCAGCTTTCGGGAGGATGCAGAGACAGGGGTATAGCATCTGTCCACGACTCCTTCAGCTGAATGCATCTTTTCCTACTGCACAATCCCAGGAAAACAGATGCAAAAGTGGCAGATGTGAAATTTGCACCCATTACCTTCTGAACTACCTATTTGCACCTAAGCTAATCCTGACGGAAACAAGTTCAGAGAAGGGCCAAGAGAATGCCTGGGAGACGATACGCTAAGTCCTTGAAGAGAGGGGGAAGGAGCTGGATATATTTCACTTTGAGGAAAGATGATAGATAAGCTAAGATAGCCCTTTTTAAATACACCTGAAAGCATACAGTTTGAGAGAGCCAGTTTGGAGTAGTGGTTAAGGCCTTGAGCTAGAAACCAGGAGATCATGAGTTCCAGTCCCGCCTTAGGCCGGAAGCCAGCCGGGTGACCTTGGGCCAGTCCCTCTCCCGCAGCCCCAGGAAAAAGAAGCAGGCAAGGGCAAACGACTTCCAAAATCTTGCCAAGAAAACTGCAGGGACTTGTCCAGGCAGTTGCCAGGAGTCAAAAACTGACTTGAAGGCACCAAAAAAAAAGGATACAACACAGAAGTCAAGACCCTTGTCTGTTCCAGAGCACAGGACACAGAACAATGGAATTAAGTGGTAAGAAGGCAGACTGCAGTAAAATGTGAGCACAAACTTCTTACTGTTAAGAAGTTTGGAACCAAGTGCCCAGAGAGGAGACGGGCTCCCCTTCAGTTGATCTGCTCAGGCAGAGGCCAGAGAACGATCTCTGGGGGTTGCTTTAATTCGATCCCTTCTCTGCACTGAGTCTGAGGGCCTCAGGGGCTCCTTCCAGCCTTATGATTCTGTGCTTCTGGACAAGTATTATATTTAAAAAAAAAAATCTTTAAATTCAGCTAGGGACCAAATCTGCAAACTTTGAAATGCTTATGTAAAAAATCAATTCCTGAGACTAATTCCACTCTTCCTGCTAAGTGGCTTGTCTTCTGGCTGTTTCTTAAGCCAATTTCAGAAATTCTTGTCTGGATTGCAGAGGGTGGGCAGGAGGATGGGTCTGGGGCTCAGTCTGGGCTACAGCCACAGAGGGAATTGATCTTGCAGGGGAGGGAGACCTCACTAGCTGGCTCCAGGGTGGACTGGACCATCAGCACCCATCTCTTCCTTTCAAGGATTGTTCCCTCCTCACTAGTCCCGTTGCCCTTCCTTTGCTTTCCCAGGTGTTTGCACACATGGGTGCCTTCAACCCCTCTCCCCCTTCCCACATTATCTCCTGTGACACTAAAGCCGACTCTTTCTTTTTTCTCCTTCTCTCTTATGGTACCGTTGTTGCTCTGGTGCCCCAATAATCAAAGCAAGAGGAAGCAGGTTGTTCCTTTAGTTCCTCGGTAGGATCATTCCACTTGGTGGCAAGGAACAACAGATACTCCAGCTTCATTGAAACAGAGAGCAAGTCTCCTTGTTGCAACTTTTAAAAATAAAGCAAAGGGGAGGGAAGCTTTGAAGTCCTGTGGGCAGGGGGTGGCAAAGCAAGAGGAGCATCTAACCTGGGCAGAAACCAAAAGGGCGTTCACTGAGAGATGGAAAGGTTGAATAGAGCATGAGCTGAATAGCACTGAGGATCATTCATGGACTTTAGCAGGTCACCAGGGGGTCATCCATGAGATTATTGCTTAAAAAGCTCCTGCTGACCACCATAGAACAGGGCAGCCCAGGATGAAAAGTCTGTCTAGGGCAGCAATCAGCTGCTGGAGAGGAGGGGGCTGCCAGGCCCTGCAGCCAATTGAAACTGGGGATGCTACTAGAGCCGAATGAAGCACTGGAGACCGTTTGTTCTGAAGGTCTTGAGAAGCGCCAAACTAGAAAACCACAGTTTTGAATCAAAGCTGGAAAGCACAAGCATGGAGTGAATTGGGAATGGGCTGGACGTGGGAGGAGAATGCAGTGAATGGTCTGTATTGGTGGTGGGCCAAGCCAGAAGTGCAACTCTGCCCTAACCCATGGGTAGAAATCTCACCTTAAGGAAAAGAGCCAAATGCCTGGAGAGGAACAAAACTAATTCTTCCTTATTAGCTAACAGAATTACAGTGATCACCAGGTTTCCGGCCAGCAAATGCTAAGAGATTCCAGGATGCTCAAGAGTTATAAAGGTTACAGAGTCGTTGAGTAATGGCTTTACAACGATAGATAAGAAATGCAGATAGTACCAAAGGAAGGCGGGGGCATCTTCTTCTCTAACATAGAAAAGAGTTCTCAGCATATCAGCATCAGTATACGAAAGGCATAAATGCTACAGTTGTTGACACATTGCTAATACTTGGTTGTGAAAGTAGTTTGGCCTTCTTCACCTCCACATAGGAAGGTGGCAAGTTGGTGCATTGTGCTATCAGTTTCCTTGAAATAATCACAGTTGCCAGAACAATGGCTTATAAATCAAAGTGTCTACAGAGTCGGGGAGAATGTTATACACAAGGAGTGTATGTTAGAGAAAGATTTATCCTAGTAGTTATCATTTCAGATGATCTTATGCTTTCATAGGGTTGATGACTCAGTGCAGGCCTGCTTCAAGGAGACAATTGTTATGTCTGACCTACTTCTACTTTTTATTTCCACATATTTTAACCCAGGATTGCAGGGAAGTTGGAGAAATGAGTGAAGCTGGGGCAAACTGGTGGAGATTTGTCAAGAGAAGCAAAGAACTAGCTAGGAATTGAGGTGGCCAGGGTTTGTAATCAACAGGAGGTCAGAAAGGGGACTTGGATGTAAAGGGAGACAGAAGAAAAGAAATCATGGGATGAGATCAAGGGGTTTCAACATCCAGAAGGGAGCCTGCAAGGAAATCAGAAGGGGGGACAGTCTCCTGAAGAGATGAGAAGAAACTTTGGGAGTTTGGGAAAAGTTATCAAAGGTGCAGGAACAGACCTCAGGGTGAGAAGGATTCCAGTGGATGGTAGTTACCTTAGAGCAGTGTTTCTCAACCTTGGCCACTTGAAGATGTGTGGACTTTAACTCCCAGAGTTTTCTAGCCAGCCATGCTGGCTGGGGAATTCTAGGAGTTGAAGTCCACACATCTTCAAGTGGCCAGTGTTGAGAAACACTGCCTTAGAGAGACGACTGGAAGAAAGGCAGGGTGGTGGAGTGGTGAAGTCCTGGACGAGGGGAGATCCAGGGTCTAGTCCTGTCGCAGCCACAGAGGCTTCCCTGGGGAGTCTGGGCCAGACCCTTCCTCTCATCCCAAGATCCAGAGTGCTGAAGTGGTTGAGGTGCTGGACTGGGACCACAGCTGTGGAAGCTCCCTTAGGGACTTTGGTGAAAAACACTCCCAAAGAACTTACTGAGAATTCAAAGTATTGTCTTAATGGATCCCCAGACCC
Organism: Python bivittatus; assembly: GCF_059951505.1. Taxonomy (NCBI): domain Eukaryota; kingdom Metazoa; phylum Chordata; class Lepidosauria; order Squamata; family Pythonidae; genus Python; species Python bivittatus. Next base: position 89,632,139 of record NW_028277035.1, read on the forward strand.
TAAGCCTTGAGGCAAAGAGTCCAAAGGTAAGGTTAATAGGAGTATATATAGGTTACATATATATAGTATACACGGCACGTGCAAAATATCCAATAGGCAGTGCAGTCCCCACTTTGGAAATTTCTCCTAGGTGAAATCATTCAGCTCCCTGTCATATCCCAAAATTTGATTCTTCTTCCTTCTGTTTCTTTGGTGGGCCAGTCGTGCAAACAGCCACCATATGTCTGGCAAACTGGTTGTGTAAACGTTTGGGGGGATTTTCCACTTAATGGAGTGCGGGATTATGGTAAACACCCTTTCCTCTTGATCCAATCATTCTTGCATTGTAGCTTCAGAATACTCCCAGATGCATATTTTAGATACAATATCACTGGTAATGAATTTTATTTTATTTTTTACCTTTTTCTATGAAGCCTGCTGTGTTTGTGTTTGAAAATCCTACAACAGAAGAACTGGTTGGCTTTGATTTTGGAAAACCATTGTTCTCCCTACGGAGAGAGAAAATTCATGCTATAAATGGTACATAATTGAAGAAGATCAAAACATTTGCCTTTTCATATGATAGACTATAGAGTGGAATATAATGTGATTCTTCAACTACTGTAAATTGCATTCACAAAAGGCAGTAATAGAAATACTATCTAAAATAGCATATCAATAAGGTGGCAATCAGTGTGCTATCAGTGAGTAACCTCCTTATTAATATAGCAGCATCAAGACATTAAAAAAGCACCATAATGACATTCTTGAGTTGAGATGAACTCCTGGTAATTTCAGGGACAGGTTCATATAGCTTTCTTGGCAGCAACACAGAAATGGATTGCCACTGCTTCATTCCAAGAAAGTTTTTTCATCAGCTTCCCAAACTAACCTACCACCAGGGAATTCTCAGGTGGCTTCTCATCCAGGTACTAAGCAGGTCTGACCCTATCTGGCTTCCCAGTCCAGAAGAGGTTGGCCAAGAAGTATTACAAGCTAAGATGTCTAGACCAAACAGCCTATTAATACATAACAGGATATTTTCTTAAAAAATTAGTGGTATTTGAAAATCAATCACTTGGCTTTTGATTACAGGTAGTCCTCACTTAACGACCATTCATTTAGCGACTGTTCAAAGTTACAATGGTACTGAACAAAAGGACTTACAACCGGTCCTCGCGCTTACAATGGTTACAGCATCACAGGGTCATGGAATCGCCATTTGCGATCTTCCCACCCAGCTTCCAGCACGTAAAATCAATGGGGAACTGCATGATTTGCCTAACAACCACGTGATTTGCTTAACAGTCATTGTAATTCGCTTAATGATGGCTGCAAAAAAGGTCATAAAATTGGGCGTGACTCACTTAACAACCACCCCACTTAACAACAAATTTTCCAGTCCCTATTGTGGTCATTAAGTGAGGACTACCTGTAGCTATGACTTAACTTAAGCTTCCAGGAAGAATATCATTGCCTTAGAAGATTGGCCAGACACATCCAGGAAAGAAACAGCAACAAGTTGTTGGCCTCCCAACCGTCTCCCTGCCAAACTGCCCTTCAGACTTGGCCATCAGCCATAGCAACAAAGGCTCCCGAGAACCCCTTTTTATCCCCCAAAGAATGCCATTCCAAAGACAAGCCCACTTTGGCCAATGCAGGTAGTTCTCACTTAGTGACCACAACTGGGACTGGCAACTCTGCCGCTAAGCACTGCGGTCATAAGCAAAACATCATGTGACCACAACAGACTTATGACCTCACTTCTGCTGTGAATCAACATGGTTGTTAAGCGAGACATCACATGACCCCGACTTCTGATTTTACTGCCACCTTCTTCATTGACTCTGCTTGTTGCAATCCAGTTGCGAAGCGCCCAAATGTCAATCATGTGACCTTGAGGATGCTGCAACAGTCATAAATGTGAGGACTGGTCATAAAGTTACTTTTTCAGCACCGTCGTTTATGGAATTCTTTGCTGCCTTCTAGTGGCTTCCAGATTGTTGCAGCTCAGATATGGCAGCTTCCTTGCAGCCATTAACCAGAGAACAAGGAACCAAGAGATGTTCCTCTCAGTCCTGGAGGTGGAAAGAGACACCATACAAGGAGCAGATTAGTTCTGTTGGATCTGGTGTGAGCTGAGCTCATATATGAGCTGCAACAGGATGGCACCAATGAGATAAACTCATCTGCTCCAGGTCTAGATTTGAAAGTCTGAAAGTTTGGAGCAAACTGCTTTATCTCCCAGCATATTGGAGCATCAGCAGAAAGCACTTACCCACGCCAGACACTTCCAGTAGCCTAGACAAGAAAGAATGAGATAAAATATTACTGAATGCCTTGAGTTTTTCCCTAGCAAAAAGTCAAATAAGAAACAACTGTCACCACATTAATAGAAATGGCTCTGTTTTGAATCCTGGGCTTTGGATATGGCATGATATCATATGGCACTGTACCATATTGTATTGTATTGTGTGATTATATTGACAACAGCCATATGTGGGTGAGAAGAATTTTGGTGCAAAGACAAAAAGATTTAAATTCCCACATCCCCCATCTGCTAATTTTAAGTCAGAGACTTTCTGCAGTTGCTATTGCTGGTTCTTGTTTGATCTTTTGAGAACTGATATCCACAAGAGGATTTTGTTTTTTATAATTCCAGATGAGGGTGATAGATAACAGTGGGGGATAGATAACAATTATCATGATGAGTGCATATTGTATTTTTGCTGCAGCAAATGTTTTTAATCTGAGTGTGTGTCTTCTGACTTTTGAATTGTTGAAATTGTTGAAAAGTTGAAGTGAACTGACTCATGGCTAGACTACCTTAATGAAGCTCATGTGGAGCTACCCTTGAAGACTGTTTGGAGGCTTAGCCTGGTGCAGATGATGGCATTCTGCTAATTGGTAGAAGATTTTAAGTGGGAGGATTTTAGCCCAGGGCCCATGTGTTTACTGGGCTGGCTCCCTATTGTCTTCTGGATCATTTTGGAGGATCATGCTGGTTTACCTGATTTTCTGGTTGATTCCTGGGAATTACAGTGTGTGTAACATGATCCCAGGATTTTCTGCAGACTGAACAAAGGGGGATTTGATCCTCCATACAGAAAAGACTTAAATTTTCTTTATGTACCTTGCACACATCTTCAGCTGACCATTTTGTTTCATCTACAGTTGCCTGTCTGGTGGCTTCTTCCATTTTCCCCTGAGGTTCTGTAAATCCACGTTTGTTTTTCAATGAATCTCCTCTACAACCTGAACAGGGCACTTTCTCTTTTAGTTCTTCCTCCCAGGACTGGCTGGCACATGTTTGAGAAAAGTTGATCCCACAGGGTGGACTGGCTGGATGTTGAGAGTTTGTCAAACCAATCAAACAGACTGTTTCACCTTTAGAATGGCTTGAAGATGTGCTATTCTCCTGGCTTCCTGATGAGGAAAAGAAAAGAAATGTAGACTCATCCAAGAGAAGTTATAATGGATTCATATATTGTAAAATCAGAATGCTTGTGGTTTTGGCTCATTTTTGTACCTTCTAATGTCAGGTTATAGAGCTAACCAACAGATCTTTCCTCAGGAGTCATCTGGAATGATTTCTGATGCTCAGGGTATAAGTCACACAGCAAACAATTACTTGTCAGACCTTTCACAATAATATAAGTTGGTCTTATTTTCTACTTGATTCAATATATGGAATAGTTAATATCCATATTTAGGAAAAGTCCTAAGACAAGATTTGTTTGGAGAACAGGAACATGTAGTTCTTCTTTACTAAAAACTTGACAACTAGAACCATGAGTACTCCATGAAAGTAAAATGTAGAGATAATACTTAAAAGAATGATAAGCAAGTTTGAATACCGCATACCAGTTTCTAAGTTCTAAGCCTTATATCTATATTTAAGTCTTAACCTTTAAATACAATACCATCCACACCAAAGACGATATGCATTGTCTTACCCACATAGTCAATGGGCTGAGATGGATGGTATAGCTTCAATGTCAGTCCTGCGTATGTGTGTGTATGTGTACATTTTCTACTTTACTTGTGCTTTGTACTAGATGTTGACAAGGTCTGCAGACAAAGATAAACCATAAAAATTCTTCAGGGGATTTAACTACTTCAGATGACCTGCCCAAAAACTTTTCAGAGGGTTTTGCGTATAGAGCTCCTGGTTCAGCTGTTAACAAGGAACACTCCTTTTATCTTTCAAAAACCCTGTGTTGAAATTTCAACGATACCCTTAGCTATTAGTTATCAGAAAGCTCCATAGGTATTGCTGATAATATACAAGTACATGTTTGTTTCAGCTAATTGCCTTACCATCCTTTTTCTTAGAATGCTAGCATTTAACAATTGCTGATATCATTGTCTTCTGCCAGAATATGCAGACAGCCCTCCTCACTTCTCAGAGGCCAGAGAAGCAGCTGTGTTTGCGTCTGGATTTGCTGCTCCTCCGTGGCCTCTGAGCCTTGCAAACAAGAGAAGAAAGCTCTGCCTATTAAATCTCTCTTCCTGGATTCGGCAAATGCCAGAGGATGTTAAGAGGCGGCTGCAAGAAATGTTCTTTTCTGAACGGTCTTCAGAACTCAAAAAAGCTAGAAGATGTTTGGAGGCATGGAAGCCCCTGTCGCTATAAACTATCATTTGGGTCACTCCCATTTTTCATTTGTGCAAGACTGTGCGACAATTAAAATAATAGGAAACTTAACCTATATCTGCATTTTTCCACTTAGGGAAAATTATAGTATAAGAAGGATTTAGACCAGTGTTTCTCAACCTTGGCCACTTTAAGATGTGTGGACTTCAACTCCCAGAACTGAAGTCCACACATCCTAAAGTGGCCAAGGTTGAGAAACCCTGGTCTAGTGTCATGTAAAAATCCCCAGACAGTGATAACTAGTATCATACTACAAAGTCATTTTCTCCTAGTGCCCTTGATGCCCAGTGCCCTCAGCAAAGGAAAATTATTCTTTCCATACCACCCTTCCTAGCTAAGTTTTTTATGAAGATGGTTTATGTTCCCCCTCCCAAATTACCTTTAACAAATGAAAACAGAAATGGCACAAGCATCACACCACTTTGAGCTTCTCCAGCTCTTTTCTTGTTGCTCCCTAAGAGAAAGTTGGGTTTCCTCAAGCCAGCCTTTCAGCGCCCACAAATCTCTAACAGATTCGAGGAGGAGTTTCCTTGAATGAACCAAATAAGGCCATGAGAATTCCTCTTTGTGACATCAGTGTTGCCTGAGGGAAGCAGAGAACCCAGTTCACCAGCAACATCCCAGATTCAGGTTTCAAATTTGCTTGTATCCTCAGCACAGCCAGTTATCAAGCCAGTATTCTTTGTTTGGCCATCTCCTTTTTCACACACAGCTTTTTGATTGATTGATTGATTGATTGATTGACTGATTGATTGATTATGTGCCAGCAAGTCAGTGTTGCATGACAATAGTTTGCAGAGAGAAGAAGAAAAGTGGTACTTATGGGCACAATTGTGATTTTGTTAGGTTTTCTTCTAAGTGGCTGGAAGTACTTCAAAGTGAAACACTGGCCCTCAGCATGCTACCAACTTTAATCTCCAGGGATCCTATGGCCCTTCTTAGCAAGTAATGTTGGGCACACGGAGACACTATGATTTGGGATGAAAAGCCCTAGCTGGGTTCAGATGGAGGTTCCTTGAGATCAATACCTATGGAATATTACTATGAAACTCTGTGTTGAATCAGAAAATTCAATTGATTCTTGGTTTCAGATGCAGAAGTTCTTCTTAATGTTTTCTTGTTCAGCAAGAATATGATCTTCCTTGTACCAAATTTCTGCAGTGTTCTTGATTTTGAATTTACCTTGAGAAATGTTGAGGACAGAACTGGCTGGAATAGGTACCAATTTTCATTATCGAGTCATCCTCTAGCTTCAGTTCTTTCAAATGCCTGCCTCCTATTTCTTGAACCTTTCTCGGGGTTTGCTAACTCTGATTCCAAACAAACATGGCCTCTTGTTTCTCCACTACTGCTGACACATTCCCACCGTCTAAGCCTACTCATTCACCATCATGGGGATCTTCTAAGCCATCTCTGTCTGGGTCCTCTAGGTTGACTTCTGGGACAGAATTGACTCTCTGTTACTGTTCATCAGAAATAACAGGTACTAGTTATAGCTCCATCAAAAGAATGGGTACAAGGATAAATGGGTATAAGTTGTAGCTACCTAAATTTCATTTCAATATGAAGAAAAACCTCATGACAGAAAGATCTGTACAACAACGGAACAGTCTAAGTATGGAGATTATGGGTTCTCTATCTTTGTAGTCTGGGCATCCACCTCACAAGGCTGATTTCCTGCACATTGCAGAGAGATGATCCTGGTGGTCACTTCCAACTCCACAATTCTCAATTCTATGATTCCATCAGTCAAAAGTCACAGATCTGAATTTTCCTTCAACGATGCTCTAAGGCAGTGTTTTTCAACCTTGGTAACTTCCGGGTATGAGGACTTCAACTCGCGGAATTCTCATCAATGGCCATGCTAACTGTGGAATTCTGGGGGTTGAACTGCACACATCTGGAATTTACCAAGGTTGGGAAATACTGCCCTAAGGTTCCACTTAATCAACTGATCTTGGACCCTCTCTTTTTTGCTTCAACCTTCTGATTTCCATGTCACAACTTGAGTTGCGTTACGCTCAGTCATAAGAACTGTGGAATGTCTGTCTTACACAGGATTAGGCAATGTTTTTTTTTTCCCTATCAAGAGCTGTACTTCCTCAGGAATAAGAGTGGGGGTGGGGTGGGGGGCATATAGAAGATAGAACCCAAGTCAAAACCTATTCTTTCGCTGACATACTTCCCTCACACCACCTCTTTCTTACTCTCTTTCTCTTGTGGATACTCTTTTTTCTCTCTCTTGCCAAAGCACAATGTTTGTTCAAGGGGAAAAGACATTTAAACTGTCCTCTTGCAGAAAGCTCTTGAAATTTCACTAAAGGTTCCATGAAAGAAAACCAGTAGCAGAGAGGGTGTGCTATTACAAGCAGTACTAAGGCCTAATTTCACTTATTCCCTTCTTTACTCCCCTCTGCACTGCAACTGGTCAGACCTGCAAGCCAACGAGAGAACAACCCAAGCTGGAGACCAACACCAACATTTAGCTCAATTTTATTAAAGAGGCTAGCAATATTTTCTATTGAAATGCACGTCTAAGCAATTATACACCAGATGAGGACTTTACTCAGAATATTTCTCAGATCATTTTGGAGTGTTTCCATCACCACCAGCCCAGTCCCCCTGCCCCATCCTCAAATCTTTCCTGTTGTTGGTCAATTTAGCTTTTCCTTGGTGACCACTCCAGCTGAAGCTTATATCGCAAGTTCTTGGTAGATTTTCAGCTATAGTTTACAGACAACCACATATTTTTCTAGTCATCATGTTCTTGTTTATCTCCTGGCAGCTTACAGTCATTCCTTGTTTATTAGTAATTGTCTTCTGCTCTCCATCTACTAACCCCATTTTTCCACAGTTCCTCTGTGGGGCTGGCTCAAAAATCATTTAGTCTGAGGGTGGACTGGGACTTGAACTCGAACGCCATTCTTAATCCAACACTTTATCCCTGCACCACCCTGGCACACGTCTGGAGCTTTTCCTTATGGTGCAGAGAGGGGCCAGCTGTGTTGAAAGAGGAGAACTGGAGCTGATTTTGGCAGATGAACTATAGTACTGTCGTCAAGTTCTTACTTTGCACGTTGAAGGATGCAAGTTCAGTCTAGATCTATCGCTATTTGGGCAGCAAATAGTGGAATAAGCTCTGCCTATTGCGGTTGAAGAAAACATAACTGGTCAAGGTGCATGAACAGTGGATCTGGAATAAGGAATCCATCACCAAATAAGCCAAAACATCACATCAGATTCATACAATCCATACATTCATACTGTAACCCACAGAAAATAATTACATGCATCTAGAGACCTTCAGATCAATCTGCTCCAGGGGATTCAGGTATAGAAATGTCACTAAGCTATCATTTCCCAATCTCTAATATGATAGTTGAGAGAGTCAGTTTGGTGTTGTGGTGAAGGCACCAGACTAGAAATGAGGAGGCTGTGAGTTCTAGTCCCATCTTAGGCATGAAGCCAGCTGGGTGACCTTGGGCCAGTCCTTCTGTCTCAGTCCTAGGAAGAAGAAGCAGGCAAGGGCAAGCCACTTCCAAAAACCTTGTCAAGAAAAGTGCAGGGACTAGTCCAGGCAGTCTTCAGGACCTAACCTGAAGGCACGCACAATATGGTAGTTGGATCCTCCACCAGAAATGTAACCTATCATTTGATTTTCCTGAAAGGAATCACACTCAGTGCATAACCTAGTTCACACATTGCACTACTGGATGATTTGTTTAACCATGATTTGTTAAACAAACATCAATTCATATTAAGCCATAAGCCATGGCTTACAGACCACAATGGCTGGGCTGCTAGCACATGCTAAACGTTAAGAAAGCAAATCAACATTTGATTTTGAGCTCTCTATGATCCCACCTCCTTCTCTCAAGTGCTATGAACTTAGCTGGATCAAAATACAATTATGTCTGATCCTAAATAATCCGACAGCTGAGATACCAGAGCAAAAAACAACCAAGCAGGTACAACCCACTCTACATTGGAAACAGGGAGACTAAAACAGAAAAATTATATAATATCATGAAAGAAAAATGGTGGAGTGCAACATCATTATTTTGCTTAAACAGATGGCCTATTAGAAAACCTATAGCTGTATAATAAAATAATAATGAGGCATTTGTAAAACCAATTTCAATTTATGTCCATTATTTGGGGCTATACAACTCATTAGTGGAATCTAATACATTTTACAATGTACCAATTGAGTATATTTTATAGAACTGCCGCTCCACCCAAAAATGACTCAAATGCAATTAAAAAATAATCATTTCTTGGCTCTGCATCCTTCCGTAGGGGACTATTCCCAATTATTCCTTTTGCAATGAAACATGTTTATAGGGAGCTCTCAAATGTTCCAAACCCTTCAGGGATCTGTTATTGTTGCAGCCCTAAACATCACTCCAGCATTGGACTGGCAGGCAGCAAAATGGTGTCTTTTTCACGAAAGAGATGTACCTATAGGAACTGGATCACCTAAAACCTCTGTCAACTCGTGACAGAGAAGATATTTGCACCAAGAGCCTTCTGGTTTGCTATTTTATCTCTGGGACACCCTCTAATCACCCCTAAAATGCTTCTCTACGTATACATTTTTGCCAAAAAGCAAAAGCCACACCTCAAGAACACATATAGCTCTTCCCCCCTACCCCCAGCCGATGCAAATTCTTCTTGACGTACCTGCAATCTCCCCCTAGACCTCCCATTTGCCTATTTTTTTGCTCCCTTCACCTCAGGACTTCCAGCTCTTCCAACCAAGGCGATGTGGCCCGTTCTGATGCTTCCAAAGAAAATCAGTGGCTCAATGAAATCGGAGCTGCTCAACTATTCTGGGGAGGTAGCTGGGAGCAAGACGGTTCACGCCAGTTAGAAAAGACTAAATGGGTCCAGCTCGGTTTTGCCAAGACAGGCAGACATTAAATAACAGAGGGATGTCAACACCAAGAGGGCAAGGGCTATTTGGAGTGACAGGGACAAGTGGAATCCAAACTACTCAGGGATGCAAAAGGAGGGATATGTTAAAGGGAACAGGTTCAAGTCCCAGGTTCTGAAGGCCACATAAATTAACTTCTGTGCTTCTAAAATTATAAGCTTGGTTATCAGCGTTAGCAACGCTGCGTCCCTCAGAGTAACAACAATCCCTCCAAATAAAGAAATAAAATAATAATAATAATAATAATAATAATAATAATAATAATAATAATAAATAAGGATACATCACAGGGTTCCGCTAATCGATATTGTCCTCCCGGGGCTTTCAGTTCAACTAGGGTCCAGTGCTTATGGCTTCATTCCGGCATCAGATGAGCCCAACCCCTGGCAGGTGAAGGTTTATCCAAATTGTCTGAAATCTGCAAGGTTATTGCATTCCGCTCCTTACACAGAATTCTCTACAGGCATATGTTGGAAAGTCAAACCCAGTTTGAATTCTTGGTTCTTTTGGTTTTCGTTATACCTGTGGTATAAACTCGATTGAATGAGCACCTAGTTCACCATATTAAAGTGCTTTGTAACTTGATATAGTCTTCCACATCCTAACCTTTTATGCTCCCCTACACCCATCTAATGTTCCTACCCCTCCTTTTAGACTCTTGCTTTTTATATATTCTTTTAGTTTTTGATTCCTATACCTTTTTCATATTTTTTTAGGTTTTTATTTTTATTCTTGATGCATCCTTTATGCTTTTTTAATGGCGGTAGCCCGTCTTCCTTATGCTGGTCTATGACCGTACTAAAGATTTGATTTGGTTTGGTTTGGTTATTTTCAGATTCATTTTTGCCATGCGTATGATTTGTGGTTATGCTAACTGAGGATGTTTGGTCAGAAGGCAGGGTCAAGGGTTACAAATATTCATGCATCAAAAGCAAGGAGAAACTCGAGCACTGCTGAAAAACAGAAAAATCAGATTAGTTGATTGAATTCTACACTTGAGGCAATTATTTATTTATTTGTTTGTTTATTTATTTATTTATTAAATTTCTCACCCACCCATCTCCCCCCAATGGGGGAACTCTGGGCGACTCACAACAAGCATTAAAAACATAAATATATATAAATCCATAAAACATCAGTTAAATTTACACTTTTTCTGGCTCTTTTGGATGCAAGTAGTCCCCAGGTTAAGAACACCCAAGTTACAGATGACCCATAGTTAAGAACAGAGCCTATTGTAGCAAAATTTGAGTTAAATACATAATGATTTGAGTTTATTACACAATACTACTTATACAGTATTATACAATAATACGGTTCCAGCTTACATACAAATTCGATTTAAGGACAGACCTTGGGAACGGAACTTGTTCTTAAACTGGGAACTACCTGTATTTTGAAACATTCCAAACCAAATTAACCAGAGAATGTCCATTTTGCAACAAGTCGGCGAATGTCAGCCTTGCAAGGTAGACCAGACTTGCAAGTTTGAAAGCACATCTCTCCCTCTCACCTTTACAGCCCAAGAACCTAGGGATGGTCCCATCTGAGTGGCTTGCCCTGCCTACATTCCTGCTGTGGGCTCAACTGCCTTTTATCTGACTGTTCCCCTGGCTGGCCACTTCTCCCTAACTCCCAAGGTCATTCTCACATTCCATTGCACGGAATGATATTGAGGGTAAAGGATCAAAGGGATGAGAGGATTGTGTAATAGCTGATGTTGGCAACAATATCCTGAGCTGTTCATTTTTGGACCAGCCGTGATGTTTTTGAAACTACAGCTAAGCTGGTAATTCCTTTTGCATCACTTTGAAATCCTGGGTTTGCATGTTTATTTCAAAGACTAGGAATTCTTGCCTCTGTCCTGGCTCCAGAACTCAAGCAAAACTTTGTTCTCTCCCCCCACCCAGATTCTTAATTGCTCCAACACCTCCCAGCCCCTTACCACACCTCCACCAGTGGTTTTGATGCCAGTTGGTCCCCATCCAAGAGAAGGGGGGAACAGACAGACATCTCAACCATTTCATTCCTGCTGCTTTTGCCAGGGCTACTCTGTGCCTAGCAAGAGTTTTGAGGTCTAGAGAGAGACAAAACAGGCAGGATTAACCCTGGCTGAATTTGAATGTTGAAGTCCTGAAGCCTCTCTGAGTTACTTAGGACTTTTTGCTCCCCTTTCTCCACTTTAGTTGCTATAAGTGTGCAACCAAGGGTTATAGAGAGAGCCAGTTTGATGTAGTGGTGAAGGCACCAGGCTAGAAAACAGGAGACCATGAGTTCTAGTCCTGCCTTAGGCACGAAGCCAGCTGGGTGACGCTGGGCCAGCCCCTCTTTCTCAGCCCTAGGAAGAAGGAGGGAAGGACAAACTACTTCTGAAAATCTTGCCAAGAAACTGCAGGGACTAGTCCAGGCAGTCACCAGGACCGAATGCTAACTCAAAGCGTGCCCATGGGTGCAAAACTAGCAGTATGGTGTCATTTCATTCTCTAATGTTTCTATATGTAATTATGGTAGCAATGTTCTGTCCTTCCCTCCCTCAGAGGGGTAGGTCTTGTTTGAATGACCTTTTTTGCATTTTCTTAGGTATCATCTGGAGATAACCCTGATGGGCTCATGGTGATGGTCTCTGGTTCTCCGCAGTGTCAGTGTTTCAAGGCCAATAGCAGCGAAGCAGTGAAGATGGGTTGCTCTCACTTTCCAAGGGTTTTGCAGGGAGTGGAATAGTAAGGCAGCTCGCTCCATAGTTTATCCTTCATCTGGAATGATTTCTGGTATTTGGAGAAATCCCAGAAGTCCTCTAACCACATTGCAATTCTATTTTACGTTTGCTGCAGAAGCAAAGGGGTGGTGATAATTAGAAACATTGCATACCACGATAAGAGCCACGTTTAGCCTCTCTCTCTCTGCCACCCCCCCAACCCCTAGTTCCTCTACTGTATTGCTCATTCCACGTTTCTTTTTAATGCTAGAAAGCAAGCTTGCATTGCTTGTCCACTAAATGCCTGATATTTCTTCCTCTTGTTCCTGTTTGTGCTGAGGGAAAATGTAACTGGAACCACAGAGCCAAACGAATCAGCTTTTTCCCCCCTCTTATAAGTATATAGCTAAATCTGGCCATCATTGCAAGAGGGTGAGAACAACTAGCCTATCAATCATAGTCTCAGGTCATAATCGACAGGGGGGAGGAGTCAGTCTAGCTGGGGGGAAAAAGAAAAAAGAAGAAAAAAAGTCCTGTTCCACCATCTGGAGGAACAGACCACTCAGCCCTGGAGGAAAGTATATTTGCTATGGTCCGTGTTGACTTGTGTGCAAAAGTAGGAAGGGGCAAGCAGATGGAAGGTGAGCTAGCCGTATTTTGGGTGCACCTGGAAGGCCCACCACTGCCCTGGAAGATCAGACAATATCTGGTTGTATTTGTAGCCTTTTTGAGAGAGGACCTGCAGCCACCGTTGGCATGGCAGTGTTGGGGGAAAGTGGACAGAGGTAGGGATTGAGCACCGGTCTTCAAGTAAGAGCGCAGTGAGTAGCAGATCTTGATGGGGGGTGGGATTATACTGTGACTAGAAGGCTAAAATGAAGATGGTCATTGATAAGAACTTATATTGGTCACTAATAATAACCTTTTATCTGTTCATAGTGGCTGTTTTTATTCACTTGTTATTTTATTTTAATTCTTGTACGCCGCCCAGAGTCGCCTTGTGTGAGATGGGCGGCTATGTCAATGTGATGTATAAATAAATAATTTAATGGTCATCAGAGCGGCTGAGTGAGGCAGCTTTGAGTATGTTGGAGGGAATCAATTACTCTGTCTCCCCTTTCATTTCATTGATGGATAACTTGTGGCTTGTGGAATGGGCATCAAAATGTTACTGTCCCTCCATGCTGGTGGGGGTGCTAGTCAAGATGAAGGTAATCTATAGTGGTTGTTTTTTAAAAAAAGAACAAAAGAAAGAAATCAGTGGATTTAATGTCTTAAGTCTCCTTGGCATACTCCCCACATTACAGGCAGTCCTCATTTAGTGACTGAAATTGGTTCCAGCAAAACGGTCGCTAAGTGACACGGTTGCTAAGCGAACCATGTGACAGAGAGAGAGAAATGCTGCAAAGATCACTGGCTGCTGCTGTCTCATTCAGATAAAGTTTTCTCCTACAGTGTCCTGTACCTGACCCTTTTTTTTTTTTTTTTATATCCTCTGGCAGGGTGGAGAGAATGTTTAAACAAGCTCTTTCTTCCTGCCTGTTTTTGTCTCTTTTTTTTCCTTTTTTTATCCTGTAGCAGAATGGAGAGATTGCTTAAACAAGCTCTTTCTTCCTGAGCTGCTTTTCTCCACAGGGCAGCAGGTCCCTAAAAAGTGCTAAGGGCAAGATAACAAGCTCAGCTCTGTGACCTTAATTAGTTGATTAGAACCTTCAGCTGCCTGCCTGAAACTGACCAGACCTTAATCAGTTTCACACTGAAGACTTTTGTTGTCCTAAATGCACAATAGGTTAGAGAATGAATTTTTTTTTTTATTACTGTTTATTGCCCTGGTATTTGCAAATGGTCATTATCCAAGGCAGTTGCTAAAGGAGGACCACCCTGTACACAGAGTTGGTTGCCAGCTGTGGACATCTATAGGTGACATCATGCAACAGAGAGGAATAAAAGGGTCATATGTATTCGAGGATGTGTCAAGTGGAAAGGGAGAGAGAATTTTGCTTCTGAGCAATGGCAGATGAGTCCAGCCTCACCAGATCAAAGACCCTAAGAGATCTTTTTTTCTCTTATTATTTAGGATACTGCTCAGCAACGACGAAGCACTCAGAGGAATATTTCAGTAACGGCACTAGGACGGAAAAGGATAATAGTTTTAGCCATATTTGAGAGTAAGCCCCACTGAACTCTGCAAAAGCAACTTTCTGAGTAAACTTGCATGGGATAAGTCTGTGTAAATGTATCCGTCAGGAAAACCGCAAAAACAGTACAGATGCTAGTGAATAGCAGAACGGAGACTCTGAAAGGAAGATATTTCCAGGTATCTTCAAAAAGAGCCATTTCTTTCGATTATGAAATTGTCATCTTGTCTGTTCTCTGGTTCCTTGTTACATTCAGGCAGTATAATTCTCTCAGATACTAAAAGTTAAGCCCAGTCTTAATGTCTAGCATGTGATTTACGTATTTTAATGGCAGAAGGCTGGATTTTTCTTGTGAGTGTGGGGGAACACTCATATTGTTGCACTGTAACATCAGTATGGCCTCAGAAATAAGACCTGCAGTATGAGTTTCACATTTTGATTAGAAGAACCAACTGAAAAGTATTTAAAAAAAAGAACACAGGAAGTCTCCAAACGAAGAAATGGTAATAGTGTGGATGAAAAGTACTATGCAAATTTAAGAACAAAGAATACCATGAACAGAGCCAAAGTTAGTACAAGCAAGCTTAAGAATGTTACTTTCATCCTTATAAGTGGGAAGAAGAAAGAATCTCAGAGAGGCCCTCATTTTATCTTATATGTCCAAATAAATGTTTTAATTAAAATTTGTCAAGGATGTCTGGTGGGGGTGGTTGAAAAAGTCAAGATGGGTGGCCACAATCATGTGGTGCAAGCCTCTCCCCTTTTTTACACGCATCACACACACACACCATGTGATTGAAGCCCCTCCCCCTTTAATGTGTGCAAAACACATAAATGGGACAGAGTTTTGGCCACATGGTTATGGCCACCACGTTCACTTTCTTGACCCCCTTCCCTGCAGACATCCTTGTCGTGGGCTGAACAAGTTATAATTTCATATTCCCAACAGAATTTCTAATGTCGCAGAGAAATTGGGAAGGATCAATACCCAAAGTACTCATTCCTACTGAATGTGGGAGAATAATTGTGCTCGCCATGACCTCTCTCTTCCCACTGGACCAAGAAAAGCAACGGGCAAGGCAGATCTACATCAAAGAAACGCCTTGATTTCATTTCATTTCATTTCATTTTTTCTTTTAATCTGCACTCAATCGTTACCGATTCTGCGGCGACTGCCTGGACTAGCCCCTGCAGTTTTCAAGGCAAGGTGTTTCGGAAGTGGTTTGCCATGGCCTCCTTCCTAGAGCGGAGCCCAGCTGGCAAGTGCAGGAGGCGGGGTTTCCGTTGCTTCGCGCCTTTTTCGGGTGAGCGCGGCTTCCGCGTTACCGGCAACTGGTCCCGTCTCCCGTGCAAGGCGCCGCCAGTGTTTTTCCTCCCACCGGGGTGAGAGTCCCCATTTATCTACTCACAGGAGTTTTCGAGCTGCTGGGCTGGCAGAAGCTGGGGAGGAGACAAGAGCTTACTCTGGTGCGCCAAGCTGGGCTCGAACTGCTGAAGTGTCGACCATTTCTGGCCGGCAACTTGCAGCGTCATTAAGCCACTGCGCCACTGCGTCCCCCAAAAAGTAATTTCCTTCGAGCCGGAATTGAACCAGCGACCTAAGGATGACTCAAGCAGATCTTCTACAGTCCTCCGCTCTACCAGCTGAGCTATCGAAGGAACATTAGCCTAGGGTATTAGGAAGTACAGAAGAATCGTCCCATGAAAATTAATGATATGTTACATTGGTCAAAAAAAGTTATGGGTACATCGACTCTAGTCTACTGTCACCTAAAACGTAGAGAGGGACTCATACACGGGTGCTGTGCAGTCACCTCTCTGGGAAATCGGTTGTGGCTGTCCAAATCTAAAGGTTCTAGATTGAAGGCTGACCTTCGTCCTTTAACAAAGGAAGTCAATAAAATAACAGATTAAGGGGAGCCAAGGAGAATGCATGGCAGTGAGACAGGAGTTAGATGGCCAGTTTGCCTAGGATTTTACCAAGGTTCATTAAAAAATTCCAAGGGATCTCCATGAAGAGGAATTTCAATATATGTATATGTATGTATATGAAGTTCCTCTTTATGGAGACCCCTTGGAATTATATAGAACATATATAGAACATATATAGAATATATATAGAAAATAATGGGTGATTGCCAAACTTTGGGTGATTACGTTTTCTGGCATTTATAATCCATAGGTGGAACTAGCTTTAAAACATGCTAGGAAATTCTAGGAGTGTCAGTTGCTTTGTTTCTCTGGTCTGTTGCCAGAGTTACATATATATGAGGGGGAAAAAGGTTCTTCCCCCACCAATTTCCTTTTTGGCCAAGAATGGCTTCTACCAACTGTACTCTCAGTGTTTTCTCTGCCGGCAAGGCCAGCTTACACACCTCCAGCCGCACCACGTAAAGGTGGTGTTTCCCCCCGATATGCTTACCACTGTGAATTTAAGCTGGGTTTATCGACTTAACCCCATTCTCCTGACTTCTCACAGTACCTGCAACTGGGGTGAACCCTCCAGAAATAAATTATGCTAGGAGGGTTTCTATGAGACTGCTAAGATAAGGGCGTTTAGGATGTCATGGGAACTCAATCATGCTTATGTCTACAATCATGCTAGTGCCCTTTAAAAGCCCATCTATTGTCTCAGAATGCTGCTCTGTGAAGGATTAGACGAATTTAACAGGCTCTGAAAGCTTATCCCAACCTCCAGATCAGTGTTTCTCAACCTTGGCAGCTTGAAGGTACGTGGACTTCAACTCCCAGTATTCCCCAGCCAGCACTGGCTGGGGAATTTTGGGAGCTGAAGTCCACACATCTTCAAGTTGTTAAGGTTGAGAAACACTGCTCTAGATCAAGGATCCCCATACTCTTCAGCTCATCAACCCTTCATGAAGTTTCAGATTGTTCATCAACCCCCAAGCATTTATTATAGTAAAATAATACTACTTTAATTAATAGTATTATGAATAATAACAACACAGACCCCTTCAATAGTCCCATCCACACTTGGAGGTTAATACTGACCACTTTGGGGAATCCTGCTCTAGATTCATAGTGTTCTTGGGTCAAACCAATTTAACTCTGGCTTCCTAGCCCATAAGGCTGAAATATGATCTCCAGATGAGAACAAACCCTGTTGAAATCAACAGGGCTGACTTCTGAGTAGGCATACGATTGCTTTACTATCTCTGTCAAGACTAGGGTTCGCTCTGTCCATCTTTTTTATCTAAGATCTCAGCTGCCTCCCCACCCCCTTGTCCTAGGGGGATTCCTTAGGTCTGCGGTTGGCAACATCTCCAGCAGTAGCAAAACATCTGGAGAGGGCCAGGTAAAAGAAAGCTGATCTGGGAGTATCTTAACAAGCCAGGGGAAGAAGGGTGGGTGTTTCTGTATTGTTCCAAAACATAACTCTGATAGACAAAAATAAAGAACAGGAGGTTTTGTGCGGCAGATCCAGTTTGAATAAAAGAAAATAATTCAAAAATGTAGCCATCTGACTTGCCTCTGCTGCACCAGATCATACTAGTAGGTAAGCAGCTGCTGCTTAAATCAGGGAGAGATACCAATCCTAGCTGACATCATCATCGTATGGATATCTACTGCCTATTTCTAATTATTCAGCTTATAAGGGCAACAGGGGTCTGTTCTAAGAAAGAGAGAGAGTTTAAGAGAGGCAGCAGCCGTTGCAGGGAACTGGGTCTAGATGAAAATAGTTTGGATGTTGAACCACAAGTAAACTAAGAGCTTTAGGTGTTGAAACTAAAGTAGAGGAAAACAGGAAGTTGATGGACCTGTTGGAACATATCAACCAAGAGCACAGTAACCTTTAGGACCTTCCAGTTTTCTGAGTGGAATATTCTTTTCATCCAATCCTTTTGCTAACATGAGACGTCCATATGTGCTGTGCACGTGCTCCTGTGTTTATTTCATTGCCTTAATCCTACTTAGTGGGATCCCCAGATTCATTATACCCTTAGCAGGGGGTGATCTCTGCTTTGTCCCATTGTCTGTTTCAACAGACGCTGCACACACGAACTCAGCCAATCTTACAACAGCCCTGCCAGATACGCCAGGTGACCCTCATCTCCGTATTAAAAGTGGAAAGATGGACAGCAGAAAAGCTTGTTGAAAGCTACCAAAAATGTGACCTTTATGTTGGGGGCATTCCTCCTTTTAGTCAGAAGGAAAATCTTGTTTTACTCAACTGCTGGTGACTTCATGGATATATTTACCTGGTTTTCTTGGCAACCATAGAGAAGTGGGTTTGTCACTACTTCCTTTGGGGATGTTTTCCCAACTTCCTAGCCTAGCCATCCTTCCTAGGATCTCCTAGTGGTCTCCTATCTCAGTAACAACCAGCCAACACTGCTGAGCTTCCCAGACCAGACTAGGAGACCTAGATTCATATCACTGAAGAGAATTGCCATATAGTTCCTTCTATCAAAACACAACCTGCAATTTGCTTCAAAAGACTCTTGGTAATGACTCTCCTATCGGTCAATAGAGTAAGGCCAGTTTAAAGTGGAGCCAATGATCCAGACAAGGCTCCACCTCCCATCACGGGATGTGCTCAAGTGGAACTAGACCACCATCTATCAGGGAAGATGAACTGGTATTCCTGCACCAACCATGAATAGTCAAGTCAGGTGGCATGATATCTTACACACATTAGTCTTTTAGAAGATTCACACTACCTGCAGTCTACGTAGCCTTTCTTTCTTATATCTGCCAGGAAGGGCTGTTTATCACCAGCTTCAGACTAAGGTAGTTGTGCCAGCTGATGAGATTACTGAAGTTTACGTCAGGAGATTCCGTCAAGGCTATCTAATTCCTCCTACTGTCTGCGTATCCTGATGTATTTTGCCAACAATTCCATTGGTGCAGTCAGGGGATCCCCAGTGAGTGGGATCAGCCAAGCCCTCATAGATATGGTCTTCAGCCCATTCTGCTCTGGGAAGTGGGAGAGTCTGTTTTTTTCAAGCTGGCCTCTCCCTGCATACCCCCCAGTCCATGAGGCTGATCACCTGGATCTGCTTGAACACTGAGGGTGGCTGTTTGCTGTGATGGCTGTCCTTGTTCCCATCAGCTGTTGTTTGGTGTTAGAGATTTGAATCCAACAACAGTCCTGGATCATCGAATAGCAGGATGATCCACTAAAAAAATGCCTACAACCTAAAAGAATATAGTTGTCTTGGATGCAGAATATGGGCTTCACGCAGCTCTAGACAATGTATGTTATTTGATGTACAGGAAAAGCTACATTTATTAAAAAAAAAATACATGAAGACAGAAAAGACCACACATCTCAGAGAAAGGAAGACTGGGACGAAGTCTACAGTGAGCAGGCAAGAGGGGGAATGATGCACAGGAAGCTCCCTTATGTGTGAAACACAGGGACTCATTTAAATAGCATAGATGAGAAACAGATACTGTACAAGGACGGTGTGTGAAGACTCCTCCCCTCCTCTCTCTCTCACCGTTTGCCCTAGTGGTCAAATAGGCTCATGGGTGCAAAGAGATGATGCAATCCCCAACATTCAGGCTGCTTGGAACACAGGTTGAATCCTGTTCTGGAATAACACTGGACCCAAAAGGAGCCTGACTGCCAGCTGATATTATGTAATGGTATGTGGGAATGACCTCCTGAGGCAGGGCAAAGAGATGCTGCCTCGGGAACAGTCTGATAAGAGGGAGCATAGCCCACAGCTGCATAGTGGGTGGGGCAAGAGGCTCCGAAGAGACCCTCCCTAATTTCTCGGGGGTAAAGAAGCCAGCAAGAGAACTGTACTTTCAAACTTGCAAGTTTCTGTTAATGTAGCCTTACAAGAAAGTAGAATTAGCTCATCTGGTTGTGTTTCCTGTCTGGTCTACCTGGAAAGGCTGGCATATTAGTTGACAGTCAGGTTCCCTCTGAGTGCATCTGCACAAAACACTTGCATAAAATCAGAGCAAGTGACAGATGGCCAATCTAGCCAACTTTCTAAACTCACCGCTTCTGACAGCCCATATAAAGGAGCGGGATTAGAGGATGTTTTCCTACCTGTTGCTGATGTTCCCTAGAAGAGGAGGAAACAAAGCCAGGGAAACTGACAGTCTGTGTCCTCCGTGTGTCCTACTGTATGCTGGAAACTGGAACAGCACTGTTTGCTGACATGATACCTATTGGTGGCGGGGGGGGGGGGGACTGCCAGTGGGGCAGCAAGTTTGATTTGTTCATTCGTTTGTTTCTTTATTTAAATTTACTGGCTGCCCAATTCCAGTGGACTTTTTATCCCGGCACAGACAGTCCTCTACTTACGAACAGGTTGCATTCTGAGACGCTGTTCGTAAGTCTGTTTTGTTCGTAAGTCCAACGAGCAAAAAAAAGTGCAGCTCCCACCTTACATAAGCAGCAGTGTTGACATAGGCACTTGCGGCAATGGCGTAGGCTCGTCCTCTGTACTTTTTTCCACCTTCCTGAAGAAGTGGTCCGGTGAACTTTGGGCGGCGGTCTTCCTCTTCTCCTCATAAATGACGCTGTAGCACTGGATTGCATCATGGACAGCTGCAGACCCCTTGATGAAGCGCTCCATGTTAGGGTCCTGCATCCCAAGCCATGACAGTGCTTTCTCAATTCAGCTGAACCCCTCTGCCATCAGTTTGGTCTGGAACTCTGTTTTCTTCAATAGCTCCATCTTCATGAGCATCGTAACGGATGGCCACTTCTTCACGCGACCCCCCTCCCCTTCAGGACTCTTGCGCTTAATTGCAGACATTTGCAGCCCGCAATTTGCAGCCAACCAACCATGCGAGAAGTCAGGACCGGAAGTTTGAACCAGAAGTCAGGAGATGGTGGGGAAGGGTTAGTTTGCAGAGCCCTTTCTCCCGACTTCCGGCCCAACTTCTGGTTCCAGCTTAAGGCTCCATCTTGTTTGTATCGGCCAAAGTTCGCAGCTTGAAAGTTCGTATGTAGGGGACCTTCTGTATAGTTTTCCACTGCTTCAAAGGCTGGTGAATAGCATGTTAGTTCACGACGGAGGGCTCCTGATTTTATTGTCCCAACTCTCAAAGCTGGGAGAGGCATGCCATAAAAGGCAGAGAGGTTTTCTCCAGCAGTTGCCCAAGCTTTGGGCAGGTGATGCTGGAGAAGCTGCGAGGGCTGCGAAGGAGGGGGAAGTGAAGCCCCCTGGTTGCTTTGCTTTAAGAAATGAGGCGGCCGGGTGGCTTTGCAAAGCGTCTTTGAGAGAGGCCTTTGCTCAGTGCAGCGGCTCTTGCTGTTCTACTAAGAAGCTCCGTCTCTTATTAACTTTAAAGGCAGAAGAGGGCGCTGAGAGCTGGGTTTTTATATTCCTACTACACAATACAGAAACAGAAACCAAATGATTGCTTTTTTCATTTGCTCGCACTCCAGCAAAGTAAGTTGCCGTTTTGATGTCCTTCTCTGATTTTTTTTCAGGCTTGTAAGATAAGCAGAAAATCTTCGGGCGTCGGATTGGATTTCATTTGTTTTTATTTTCTTTATAGCTTTAGCCAAACTGATTTTGTTTTCTAAAAAGCAAGGGGTTATCATTAAAACAGTCCTCTGTGTCGGTTTAGGAGACCACTGGTTTTGTATAACGGTGAAGGCACCAGGCTAGAAACTGGGAGACCGTGGGTTCTAGTCCTGTCCTAGCTCGAAGCCAGCTGGGTGACCTTGGGCCAGTCGCTCTCTCTCTGCCCTAGGAAGAAGGAGGCCAGGGCAAACCACTTCTGAAATTCTTGCCAAGAAAACTGCAGGGACTCATCAAGGCAGTTGCCAGGAGTCAAGACTGACTAGAAGGCAACTGAGTCCATTTACTTCAACTTGGTAAGTACAGTTCCTATTTCATCCATCACTGAGAAATCCCTGTGACCAACGATGGAGAGACTTAACTATTTCTCTTTGCATCTCAGGAGGAGAAATTGCGGGTCTGAAACTCTGTCTGCACACAGCTGTTTAAGATACCGAAAGAAATCTTATCCTCTATATCTCTGGGTTAAGACTGCATCTTCTTTGAGGAACACAGAATCTCAAACTGACACAAGAAGAAGTTAAGTACAGGTAGGAAAAACAATGCTTCCATTTGGTATTCTTCTCTTGCCTTCAGCCAGAGATCCACAACATTTTGGGGTTAGGAGCGAACTTGGAATTTTAACTGTGTCTAATTAGCACCCAGATCCACCTTCTAGAAATGTTTGTTTTACGAAATCAATAGGCCTATGGATAGAGGTAACCCTGATGACTCTGTGAAATGGGATTTTCAACAAGCTCTTGAGAACATTCCTTATCAAAGTCTCTTAGCAGTCACAGGATAACGAGACCTTTTATGTGGTTAAAACAGAAAGCAAGGAATAGGACTGAAAGGGGGGTGTTGTGTTTCTGGGGGAAGGAAATTAGAAGTGGAGATCCCTAAGGGGCTGCTGCTTTTAAATTTGCTCATAAATTATTCTGACTTGCAGGAAGCACTGCACATGTCAAGTTTCTGGATAATGCCAATCTCTTCAGGGAATTAGAAACCAAAAGTGATTCTGAACAACCCCAGAAAGATCTCTTTAAACCCAGTGAACAGTCAACAGAATAGCAAAAGCTGTTAGGTTTAAATAAGTGGAAAGGGGTGCTCATTGGTGCAGAACATCCTAACTGCACATATTAGAGCAGTGTTTCTCAACCTTGGCAAGCTGAAGATGTGAGGGCTTCAACTTCCAGAATTCCTCAGCCAGCATGCATCGGCAAAGGGCTTGCCCACACAGATAATGATTAATTCTCACTGTTTTGACTCCTGGCGACTACCCGGAGACGTCCCTGCAGTTTTCTTGGCATCGTTTTTTCAGAAGTGGTTTGCCATTGCCTTCTCCTTCCTAGGGCTGAGAGAGAGGGACTGGCCCAAAATCACCCAGCTGGTTTCATGCCTAAGGCAGGACTAGAACTCACAGTCTCCTGGTTTCCAGCCTGGTGCCTTTAACCACTACACCAAACTAGAGCTCGTATAGCACAAGAGGGCTACAAGAAAGTTAAATGTTTGTGTCTTCTGTTTCTTGCAGCCTAAGGCAAACCACTAGTTGTATTGTTGGGTCCAGCCAATCGACCCTAATTACCAGGTTCGGGACTTGGTGCGAGGTGAACAGAACACCAAGACGAAAATCAGACTTTTTATCCACTTTATTTCAGAGCTCTAAATAAGTTGGAGACTCCCAGCAAAAGGAGGGAGTCCTGATTACAGATTTTACACAGCTTATATACGTTTTCTTCACAGGATCTCCGTGACAGTTTAAACAAAGAAACCGGTTAACTTCTTACAATCATCAGGTCACGGTGACTTCAACCAAAGATGGACATCCTTCCAGCTATACATTAATTATTACTCATTATCCATCTTAAACTTATCTTAACCCCATCTCTCTTCCCCTTCCCCTATCAGGATAATAATATTACAGGCATATAGATCTTGCATGTCCTGTCAGTTGGCCCAGCCCTGGCCCTTTATCAGACTGACCACAACTGGTCTCTCCCATCTCTGCTATAGGGTCAAGGATATCACAAATCATACAACCATTCTTATCTTCAAGGATACAATGAAAGTATTAAAATAGTATAGCTATATTTAAAGCTAAAAGACTACAAACACAAGCAAGGGGATACAAGGAAGTAACTATCTTTAGAAATTGCATGGGCATGTCATTGGGAAGAAATACATCACTCTTGACAAGAACACTGAACGCAGTTTCTGTCACAGATGCACCCATTCTCATATGCTAGCCCCCGCCCCCACCCCCCATGTCTTCATATGCAGGTACAACTTCCACATACTCAGGTCCACTATCAAATTCAGTCCCCATCAGTATCTTGAATCAGATTCTACCTTCTCTTTGAAATCTCCCTTGTTCTTTCTCTGCAGACCAGGCCCCATTGTGATTCAGTGAAATGATGGCCTGGGTACGAAAGCTTGTACAAAGCGAGACAGTTGAAGAAATGGCCAAAATGCATTTCTACAGAGGAATATGTGAGTTAATGTCTGTGGTCAGCTGTCTGCAGCAAGCCAAAGAAGATGACTGCTTTTATGTGGAGCTAAAGGAACATATTGAGAAGGCTACAAAGGAGTTGGGCATTACTGAAAATTTGGTTCTACAGGGTCTGGACAAGGTAGATTCAACGACTTCAGAGATTTTGGCCTCAAAGAATAAACTTGTGGAAGAACAAAAAACAAAAGAGAATGAGCTTGCCAATTTACAAAGCCTTCATATGGCTTTCAAAAGACTCGGTGAGATACAAAGAGAAGAGTATTTGCGCCAAGGAGCTATGAAGGAAGAGGCAGAAAAGGCTAAAGCGGCTGCAGCAGATGATATTTTGGAACAGGAAAAGCTGAAAGTTTATGGCTTGGTGTTGATGCTGATACCACTTGTGGGACCTGTCATTGGTAAGTATTAATGATACTCTGCACATTTCCAAAAAGGAGTTGGAAGAAGTCCTTTGGAATGCCCAGAAGCACAAGCAACTGAGCTCTCTGCTACTCATTAAAGCAGCCACATCTTTTCTAGGCTTCCATGGGGTTGACTCCATGAGTCACACTGACAATATGGCTGCTTTAATAAGCTGGTTTCCTGGTAGTCTCCCATCCAAATACAGTGGTACCTCTACTTACGAACTTAATCCGTTCTGTGACTCTGATCGCAAGTCAAGTTGGTCACAAGTCGAAGTAAATGTTCCCATAAGGTTCAATGTAATTACCCTTAATCCGTTCCGGCGTCCGCGGACCACGCGTCAGGGGCGGAAAAACGGCCGCTGACCACGTGGAACGGGCGGAAAATGGCCGCAGACCACGTGGAACGGGCGGAAAATAGCTGTGGACCACGTGGCACGGGCGGAAAATGGCTCGTAAGTCGAGCCGAATTCGTAAGTAGAGGTAAATTTTTGGGGCCGGAGCTGATCGTATCTCGAAAATTTCGTAAGTAGGGGTGTTCGTAAGTAGAGGTACCACTGTACTAACTAGACTCAACTCTGCTTAGGTTTTTTCCAGATCAGCGAAGGTCCTCTCTCTTAGATAACTGCAAAATCTAACACACGTGTCGACATAGGTCATTGCATTTGAAGTAATCTGGCATGGCTGGCAGAGAGTTTGGCTTTTGCTGGTGGGACTACTGATCCCTAGGCTCTTCAGCTCAGAATGCAGGTTGTTGCTAGTGAATTAAATTATAATATTCGGGAAGAAGAAATCACTGTTAAAGCCACTAATCCGTGGGGCAGGTTTTGTAGTACAATGGTTATTTTAGCAGATGGGATAAAAAATCATGCCCTTGAATATACTCCCTGTGCCTACTGTCAGCCCCAAAAGGTTAACCATGTTGCCCTTTTTTGTCCAGTTTTGTTGGCAAAATAGTTGGTCACAGAATAAGGAACAGAATTTTGGAGACCCAAACTGGAGAATATGCAGCAATGGCAAAACTGGCAGTCTATATTCATAACAGACATTTAACTAAATTCAAGCAGGGATGGTATCCGCAAATACGATATATTACACAGCAAGGCAAATGTAGACATTTGGACGATGGTTTTTAGGAAAAGAGTTAAGAGACTAATTAAAAACGACCGATGAAATGATTTAGACGGATACAAGCAACAATCTCCAATGTTTAACGTCCAAAGCACAGCACAAATATTTAAGCAGTGATTGTAGAAAAATGGAAGAGAAGGGGAGAATGTGTTGCTGAAAGTTCCTTTTCAAATTTTTGTTCTGTTTCATTTTCCATTTGCTTTTTCTATCTTTTGTGTGTGTGTGTGTGTGGGGGGGTACTTTTATTCTTGTGTGACTTCTGGTTCAGCTTATGTATTGAAATATATAAAAAAGAATGGTCCCATTATCTGCTATCCCCTTAGATTTTGTTCAGCTGTGGTCACAGTTTTAGATGTCCTCAGGAGAAGGAGCAGTCGGCAAATCTCTTTTGTCCAGGGTAGCTTCCAATAAACGATACCGCATTGTGGATGGAAAGTGATTACTCCATCTTCAATGTTAAACTCAAGGATTTAGGAAAAAGAAGATACTAGAAGAAAAATAGAACCCGCTATACCAGTTCCATCGTTTTAGAAGTAATTTAAGTAGCCTCCTGAAGTATATAATATATATACTTCATAAAATAATAATTTAGAGGACTTGGGTGAACCTTCCCACTTAGACTTGCCTTCTGAGGTTCGCCTATAATTGCCCAGGATTGCTGCGAACTCCTACCGGGGGGGGGGGGGTTGAATTTCTCTATGGCCACTGCAGTTTTGGGAAAGTCCTCCCTTCAGGCCTTACTGTTTAACACAGAAATGTAACCTTTGTGTAACTTTGTACGCAAGTCTAGCTCAGGGTTTCTCAACCTTGCTGGCTGGGGAATTCTGGGAGTTGAAGTCCACACGTCTTCACGTTGCCAAGGTTGAGAAACCCTGGTCTAGCTAATACTAGCCATCATCTGCTCCAAGTGAGTACCTGACCATTTGCTCAATGTCCTTCCGCTGGGTCTCTCAAACGTCTTTGGGGGCAGCCTAATGTCATCCCTCCGGCATTGCTGGAGCGTAAAAGTGAGTCTCCTTCAGGTCGAGCTGAACTCCCTATGGCGTCACGGAGAGCACTGGACATGGTTTGCCACTGTCTCCTTCTGGTTTCTCCACTCCCCCAGGCTAGCCTAGAGACGTAGGGTTCCCTGGAGCTCTCCACCTTCAAACACAGACAAACACCAACCCTGCTTAGCTTCCAGGCCACAGTTACATCATAAGGAATTGTCTAAAAGTATGTGAAATAACCTTGTTTGGACAAAGGTTTTGGCTACGTGTTACATCTTGCAAGCCCCACCTCTTGTTTCTGTCTCATTATCAGGGGGGATTCAGATTCTCAGCGCTCACATGGCTCAGAAGACAGCTGAAGAACAGGTAGCTGTTGCACAGGTAAGGATAGAGGATTATAGTGCAAAAGAGCAGATGGCTCTTTGCGAAGTTTCCAGGTGCGAGAAGCTGTTGAAAGAGCAAGAGAATAAAATTAAGGTGACACAGAAGAGTCTTCGAGCAATGGAAGATAAAAAAAAGAAGCTAGCCAACTTTCTTAACGAGATTCTGAAGCTGCAAGCAGCGCTCAGATTCTGTGCTAGAGAGGTTGGAGACCTACATATGAAGGTAAAGGTGGTTAGGGTAACAAACCAGTATGTGTTCAATTATGATTCCTGGAAGCATCAGATTGATGGTATCATACAGCATTTGCTTCGGTTCCTCCATGCAGAAGATGCTGAGTACCACTTGCTGGACTCCCCCAAGATAAAACGAGGGATTAGGAGACTGAAATTCCTCTCTGAGTCCCCAAGCACTTTGGCCAGAAATATTTATGCTCTTAAGGATCTGCTACATGACGAGATTGTCTCTTGGTACTTTATCATTGGGTTTGTCATACTGGCCTTTCTCTGGACAAGTGACTTCTTCTACAAAGCTCTTCTAGCTATTTTCATTGGCTTTATCTTCGTCGCTTACCTATCCCTGTAGCCCTCTATTTCAGGAGCACCTCCCCCTTTGTGCATCTGCTCCATTCCTTAGATCAGCAGGAAAGGCCCTTTGAAAAGGCTTCTGCTGTCACAGACTGGCCCCGGCAGGATGGGGCCCTGCTCTGGGGGTCTCCAGGCTGTGCAGTGTTCTTCCGGGGAGGGGTGCTTGGCCCCTCCTCTCCCAGTCAGTAGAAAAAGGGGGGAAAGACACAACGTGCTCCTGTTGGCAAACTTGCATCAGTTAATGTAATTGTGTGACTTAAATATCTTGTTTTACACTTGTATTTTTATTTTCAATGTTGTTAGTAGCTTTGTGCTTATAAAAGTACTATGGTGGGCTATGAATCCAATAAAGGAAGAAAATATTATTGTTGTTGTTGTTATTATTATTAAAATTTACTATGGCTGCAGATTCCTATATAGCTCTCTGGGGTGGATTCCATGGAGTGCAGGTTCAGCATCTGTCTGCATCTCATTAATGTAGCCATAACTTTTTCTAGGAAGCTCCATATGGTCCTGGGAAAAGACACAGTTGCTTTAATGAGCCACAGACTGATGCTAAGTTTGCGCTCCTATATTTTGCAAAGTACCTCGTCTGAATTCATTCCAAAGCATTGCATGGTCCTCCTATATCTAGAACTGCTGGTGATAGCCATCAAGGGGCCTTCTGTCAGCAAGCTACTGACTCTAAGCTCTATTTCTCTATAACATCAGAAACAAGAGAGGCTGTGCGTAGTCTCAACCACTCCTGGATACAGTGTTAGATTAAAGGTAAAGCCTCCTTCAAGTTGAGCTTGATTCTTGATGGCTTCATAGACAAGTCCGTGCAGTTTTCACGGCATTAAATGGAAGTGGTTTACCACTGTCTGCAACTTTGGGATTTCCTGGTGGAATCCCACCCATATACTAACCATGTCGTGGGCATCCACGTGGGACAAGTGGGAAGACATGGGGAAATGTGGGAGTACATTGCCACACCAACGTCATCATCTATGCATTTCTGTCAGGTGTTGAGACACTACATAATGCATCACTGACAGCTGGGGTCTCAAACACACAGCCCAGTGAGTTCTTTTATGTGGCCCACAATGGCTCAAAAATTTAGAGCACTGCCAGAGCACGAGTCCCACCAGGGTGGCTCTGAAGGTCCTTCTCTCTGCTGCAAGGCAGGACAGTAGTGGAGAGAGCGAGCTGCCCCAGGTCTTCAGAGCTGCCCTGGCAGGATTTGGGTTCCGGCAGTGTTGTAACTTTTGAGCCGTCGCACAAATGGTAACCTGGTTACCGCAACATTGAATGGGAATGTCCTGGGTGCAAACTAAACTTGAAATGAGCCACCATCGTTTTCCAACACACACATCCTCATTTTGGCGTCATCGTGGTTTGCAGCTGCAGGCACAACTGCACACAGCTAATTAGCTGATCCTAGTTAGCTTTTCAGGATCAAACAAGATTGGTGAGAGGTTAAGTAAGGGCAGACACACCATGTCTAAATCTGAGAACATGGAAGTGCAATATTGAAAGATTCCTAGTGTACGAATGAGGGAATTTGCTCATACCAGATGGGGCTCCTCAGAAATCAAAGTAGATCAGTTCATTGATGAATGTGGGTTCCATTTATGTGCACTGGTACACCACTGGACATGTTCCTTCTGGGCCCACAAGTGAACCAGTGCAGTATTCAGCACACAAACAAGCAATGTTCAGCTGTCCGGGTCCTGGGGAGCCTCTGGAGGAAACTGCTAAGGAAGAACAAACAGTGCATATTATGTACACACCCACACACTGAGCATCTGCAGTTTCAGATTTTAGGGTCATCCCAAGTATATCATCCTTACAATTAGAAGAGGATAACGGAATGTTAGAAGAATAAAATGGAGTTGGCTTCTGCTATTCTAACAGTCAAAAAAACAGTGTCTCTTTGTAAACATGCCTAGGATGATTAGCAGTCCTATCTGTGTGAGCAGCCAATTCCAAAAATGAAGAAAGCTTTCACTTTTTCTTTCCTGCAGTGGCAGAGCTGAAGTCACACTGTTTCCAAGAAATGCAGGCGTTCAGAGTTGCCAGAACTAAAAACTGAGCTGCTAGAGCTGAACATCTCCAAGGGTGAAGTGGGTTGGACACCAAATACAGCTTTAATTAGCAGACTCTGGAGATTTGTGTGGTTTATGGGTGCGCACGTGCCTGTG
Organism: Python bivittatus; assembly: GCF_059951505.1. Taxonomy (NCBI): domain Eukaryota; kingdom Metazoa; phylum Chordata; class Lepidosauria; order Squamata; family Pythonidae; genus Python; species Python bivittatus. The sequence continues at coordinate 89,662,218 of NW_028277035.1, forward strand.
TAAGAAGGGAGGGATTTTATGAGTTTGAGTAGTGCTTAATTTCTGAGCTTTTTCCAAGCTTGTCCCGTATCAGTTGGCAGCTGTATTAAAGAGATCCCACGTATTGGGGGCAGTAGACTTCACCTCTGCCTGGCACCACTACATGGCTTATCAGGTTACCATTTTTGTCGGAATAGTGAAAGAAGAGCAGCATGGAATCATCTGCAGCACCTAATGTGTTTCTCAGTAGTAGAGACTGAGTACCAGAGAAGAGAAGAAGAAACATCAGAGCAGACCTACATAATCCTTCCCGTCAATGTCCTTCAGAAACTTTGTATAAGGATACAGGTAATCCTTGCTTAATGACCACAATAGGGACTGGAAAATTGCTTGTTAAGCAGGGTAGTCATTAAGCGAGTCACCACATGACCGGACCTGATTTTATGACCATTTTTACAATGGTTGTTAAGCGAATCACCATGGACATTAAGTGAATCATGTGGTTGTTAAGTGAATCCAGCTTCCCCAACAAACTTTTTTGCCAGAATTCTCTTAATGACCATGTGATTTGCTTAACAACCACAGTGATTTGTGTAACAACCATCATAAAAATGGCTGCAAATCCTGATCACGTGACCACAGGGGGTGGTGTGACTGTTTGTGACGGTCGTAAGTGCGAGTACAGGTTGTAAAGCACTTTTTGCAAGGCCATCATAACTTCGAACCATCATTAAACAAATAGTCGTTAAGCAAGGACTACCTGTACAGAAAAGACATACGTGTTCCTTTCCATGTAGAGTGGCAGACTGGTTCAGTGCTAAATGTGGGTTCTTTTTGGAGGCACTGGTGGACTGCTATACACATGTTCCTAGTGGTCACCAGTTCACCAGTGGACTACTGCAATACTCTACACAATGCCCAGCTACCTTGGAGGAGCCTACTGGGTGCCTCAGATGGGGCAGACATGTTCAAAAGTGTCAAGTAGAGTACTAGGGTGAGTCATTTGTGGACCCAGAAGGAACATGCCCAGTGGTGTACCAGTGCATGTAAAGGGAACCCATGTTCAGCAATGAATTGGTCCATCCTGGCACACAGAAAGGGATGTGTGTCTTTTCTGTTTTGTTTGAGGGAAAACTCATGAGTACCACACCTCCCCTCCCTTCTCAGTTTGGGAGAATCAGTTCAGATCTTTGTATACTGAACCAGTCCAGAAGATCACCCCAAATGAGCCAGCTCTTGACGTTCTAATGCAGTGTTTTTTCAAACTTGGCCACTTGAAGATGTGTGGACTTCAACTCCCAGAATTCCCCAATCAGCATTCTGGGAGTTGAAGTCCACACATCTTCAAATGGCCAAGTTTGAAAAACACTGCTCTAAAGCAATGGCTTCAGCAAAGGCCCCAGACACTGACTGTGTTCTACCTGAATCGCTTAGAAAGAACTGTGTACTGTGGGTACCCCTCCTTGTGTCTCTCTCCGCCCATATTGACCAAACAGGACATATTGCCAAGGACTAAATGCTAGCAATAATCATCCCAATATACAAGAAAGGAAACAAAGAAGTTCCAGCCAACTGCAGACCTATTGTCAGCCTTCCAAGGTAGACAAGGCTAGGAAGCCAATGCCATGTAGGTCAGGACTATTTTTGTTGAAAAACTATATTGTAGTCCTCACTTACTGACAGTAACTGAGACCGGGAACTCCGTTGCTAAGCGATGCAGTCATGAGGTACAATGTCACATGACCATGCTGACTTATGACAGCAGTTCCGGCAGTCCCAGTTGCCATCATTAGGCAAATCCTGTGCAGTTGCAACGTGTCTGTGTTCACGCGATTGCCATTTGCAACCTCCTGCCGGCTTCCCCATTGACTTTGCTTGTCAGAAGCTGGCAGAGAAGGCCACAAATGGCGATCATGTGACCACAGACACGCTGCGACAGCCACAACTCCAAGGACCTGTTTTAAGTACTCCTTGTCCAGCACTGTCATAACTTTGAATGGTCGCTGAACAAGTGTATGTTAAGCGAGGACTACCTGTAGTGACAGAATCTTGCAAGTCTGAATGTGCTTCCCCCCTCCCTTTATCTTTGTGAGAACTAGGGAGGGGCTGGTCTGAAACTGGTTTATTCAAGTCATGTACCTGCCCCTGTGACTTTGGAGAAATCAAAACTATCCAACAGGTTATTTTGCTGCAATTTTTACAGGGATCTGCACAGGGATTACTGTACATATCTCCTCTGTCGCAACACCTCCCAGGAAGGATATAAGGATACTATGTCAGTCTTCTCCTCTCCGATTCCAACTATATTATTATTATTAGTAGTAGTAGTAGTAGTAGTAGTAATAGTAGTAGTAGTAGCAGCAGCAGCAGCAGCAGCAGCAGCAGCAGCAGCAGCAGCAATAGTATACCAACACAGTGGCCAAATTTTGTGTGGCTGCAGTGAATATGTGAGAACACAGTGTAAATATGATTAAAGCTTCCAGTCTGGACCTATTTGATTCATTTTACTATCTTATTAATATTAATTTTACTAATTTTATTTATTATTATTATATTTTTATCCTGTCTTCTCTCTCTCTCTCTCTCTCTCTTTCTCTCTTGGTGGCAAACGTACCTAATACTCCTTCCTCCTCCTAGTTTCCCCACAACAACAACCCTGTGAGGTGGGTTGGGCCAAGAAACAGCAACTGGCCCAAAGTCACCCAGCCAGCTTTCATTTATTACTCCTTTTATTAATTTTACCCGTCTTGTTTAAATTCCTTTAATATTACTCATCTATGATTATAACAATGAATTAGATTGATTTATTGATCTTTTTTATTGCTGCCAACTGAAGAGGAAGATTGCAATCTGCTGTGGAAATGCCCAAACTCATAAACTCCCTCCTCTCGTACACTCACCTGTACACACAGACAAAGCACAGAGATCTCCACAGCCGGCCACTTAAGTTTGCATGCAACATCTAAGTCACCAAACCTTTCACCCTCTCAGGTTTCCTGTTCTAGCAGTACTGAATGACACCATTTCCGAGAAACAGTGTGACTTCAGTTCTGCTGCTGCACAGAACAAAAAGCTTTCTCCTAGATTGAATATTTGCAGCCTTTCTTTCTCCAGGCAGAAGCTATGAATGTGAAGACAAACAGACGCTTTAAACCAAGCATGAAAAATCACCATCTCTTCCACTGAACAAGCACAGAGCTGGGTTTGAATAAAGGCCTTCCTTCCGATCAATAGCTAGGATTGGCATAATCCATGCTACAGTGCCAGCAATCTCCTTTTCTCAGAGGGTCAACCCCCCCATTACCTCCCCCCCAAAGCAGAAGCAGGGGAATATTTACCTAAACATGTTTAAGAAAATACTTATATAAGATAAATATTTTTACTCAGTATTTACTAACTCACATATTTAGCAATATATACGTTGGATTTACCACATATATGTTGGATGGAAGCCACTGCATTAACTTTGCTGGGTGCCTCTCTTTTCCCCTGAGTTGGCACTTCCTGATCCTACTTTTCCTTTGACATAAAAGCTTGCATCTCTTCTGGATGGGCTGCTCACACAGATTAGAATGCTGTTTCTATTCATACTGTTGGTGCCAAAATACATTTACCTAAAGAAATTGGTGGTGGTGTTTTTTTAAGTCTTAGAGTACCAAATCATCCTGGAGAAAAGTCTATCTATGTGGTTGCTAGGGGGTGACACTGACTTGAGGGTTCATCATCACCATGAGTAGCAGAAACAAATTTGTTGGGTGTTTATGTACATTTTCATCTTGGATTAGCTCTAAAAAGGTTCATGTTCCATGAAGGCATAGACAGCTGGCAATCGCCCACGTTTCTGCCCGTCAGAAACTTTCTCTGCACTGTTCCTGTTTCTCCGAATCATTCCTAAATGTAGTGCCCCAAACGGGCAAGGCATCTCAAGTGGGGATTGTCCAAAGTAGAATACATTAGAAATAGTATTGCCCACGATACTTTCCCAAGACCTGAAATAGACGCTTAACATTACAGCCATTGTTAAAAAGGCACAACAAAGGATGTTCTTCCTGCATCAACCTAGGAAGTTTAAATTATCCCAGGAGCTCTTGGTGCAGTTTTACAGGGGAATCATTGAGTCTGTTATCTGTTCCTCTATAACTGTCTGGTTTGATTCTGCAACCAAACAGGACAGACTCAGACTCCAACGGATAGTTAAGTCTGCAGAAAGGATCATTGCAACCCGCCTGCCTTCTATAGAAGAACTATATACAGTGAGGGTCAAAAGGAGGGCAGAGAGGATTTCTGCAGACTCTTCCCATCCTGGATATAAACCGTTCCAACTTCTTCCTTCAGGACGGCACTACACAGCATCATATGTTAAAACATCTAGATACCGGAACAGTTTTTTCCCTTGTGCCATTGCTCTGTTGAACACTACATGATACAATATATGCTGGACAGTGGTTTCTCCCTTTGAAAAAGTTATCTTATTGTGTAGTGTTATTATTATTTTTCTGTTGCTATCCAAACACACTGTTGATCTCGCTGTTCGTCACCGAAGACAAATTCCTCGTATATATTTTATACTTGGTCATTAAAGTATTTTGTATTGAATTTTATTTGGAAAATACATTTGTCGATGCAGTCTAAAATCGCATCCTCATCATTCCAGCCGTATCATACTGCTGATTCATGTTCAATTTGTAAAAAAAAGAGAAGATTCCCTTGGGTTTGAGGGTCACGTGGCAGAGTATTGTTTAGTGCTTATTTACTAGAGTGTACTCATAAGCTATGGTTTTTCCAGTAGTAATGTATGGCTGTGAGAGCTGGACCATAAAGAAGGCTGAGTGCCGAAGAACTGATGCCTTTGAACTGTGGTGCTGGAGAAGACTCTTAAGAGTCCCCTGGACTGCTAGGAGGTCAAACCAGTCAGTCTTAAAGGAAATCAACCCTGACTGCTCATTGGAAGGACTGATAATGAAGCTCAAGCTCAGATACTTTGGTCACCTCATGCGAAGAGAGATCTCTTTGGAGAAGACCCTGATGCTGGGAAAGATTGAAGGCAAAAGGAGAAGAGGACGGCAGAGGATGAGATGGTTAGATAGCATCACTGAAGCAATGAGCATGAAACTGAGCAAACTCAGGGAGACAGTGAAGGACAGGAAGGCCTGGCGCAATATGGTTCATGGGGTCACGAAGAGTCGGACACGACTTAACGACTAAACAACAACAACTCATAAAGAGCTTGCGGTTAAGTTTCAAGAGGATGTGGGAAGAGGGCTGGTTTTGAGGTATCCAGAAACCGTGGAGTGACCTTGTTATGAGACCACCTGCAGCCCTGGTGTAAACTAAAGCTAATGAACATAGTAAACTGCACACCCTTCAGGGAGAAATTTTAGAAAACAGAGAACATGCTAAGCTCACCATGGGATGTTAGTATGCAACATGGAATCAGGTGTGTCTGTGCAACAATGTAACCCATCATGTTTTTCCATACCTACTTCCCTGTTTTTAAAGATTGATGTAAAACTCTACGGAGGTTCTTCTCCTTAGAGAGACGGGACCCTTTTTTGCTGAAGCACTTCAATAAAAAAAAAAAAAATGAAAGGATTCCCTCACTCGCTGTGTTGATTGGACCTTGCGTGCCGGGCAGACGAACCTGCCCCTCTTTTGTGGCCCACAGGTGGAGCTTGCCTCTGGTGGCCACAGGACATGTCCTAGTCAACCCCAATTTTTTCACAAGTGCAACTCTCAATCCAGATGCTCCTCATGATGTATATACAGTATACACTCGAATTTCCTAAGTGAAGAACGTTGCATTTGTCTCCAAGAGATTTCTCCTCGCTATTCCGCCTTTTCTCCTACCCTCTCAAGCTTGTTTTGAAGCTGGAGTCTGCTTTAGAACTTGACCCATCCGATTGTGCATCATCTGCAAACTTAGAAGTATTCCCCCCTTTTTCCAAGTCATTAATTTTTTTTTTTAAGGTAGGGGACCCAGGGCTGAGTCTTGTGGCATCTCACCCAAACCCGTCTTTCGAATTGGATGAGAAACCAATGGCCAATTGCTTATACGTAGCCATTCTCACTCATTGCTAGGTGGAAAAGATGCAGAAACCCGACTTTGTCCCTGCCAGGAACGTATGCGAAAACTTTCAGGGATCTTACAAGAAAGCAAAACTGAAGATCACTGCTGACATCTCAGAAACGTCTCCCCTATTTGGAAGTCAAAACGCACATTTATAAAACAAGACGATTTGATCGTCCCCACTCGCTGCCCTCCGGACACCCCGACCTTCAAGGCTCCCAGAACACCTCTCGGCAGAAAAGCCGGCGCCTCTTACACTCAAGTGCCTGAAAACGACTGATTTGCCGGAATCGCTGCCCAGCAGAAAGTGAAACTGAAAAGGCTGCCCTTTAAAGGCGCGCCGCTGCTGGCGCTTCGCAAACCTCGAGACGCTCGCAGAGGAACCGGCGGCTTTGTCTCCCGTGCAGCCCGCGCTTCGGAACCCGGCCACTGCCGACGTGAGTACGCAATCGCTTTCGGGAGTGCGATTTTTACGTTGCTTCCAGCGGGTTGCATCCTCAGGGGAGCAGAGCCTTCCTCCCTCGGGAGCTGGAAAATGCAGAGGTTTTTTTGGTGGGGGGGGAGGAGAACGAGAGGGTTGGCATATCTCGCAGGGGGCAGCAGAATATTCTGATTTCTATTTGAAATTCTATTCTATTTGATTCTAAATTCTATTTGAAATTCTAAATTCTATTTGATTCTCGTTCCAGGAAATGGGATTCTCTTCCCCATCTCCTTTCTCTCTCTGTTTAAATTCATCTTTATTCAGAATTTGCCCATAGTGTAAAAGACAAATATAAATGGGATGCATAAAGAAAAGAAAATAAATAAATCGAAAGGAAAGAGAGAGAGAGAGAGAGAGAAACAAAAAAAGAAAGTGCAGAAAAAGAAAAGAGAAATTAAAGTTGAGAAATGTATAAGGGGTTTCTGACCGTCTTTTCAAGAGATCGTTGCCATCTTGTCCCCCCTCCCTCTGAAGTACTCTGCAGATCCCTCAAGTCCCTCAGTTAGTCCAAGTCTATTTTAATCTTTAAATCCAAAAACCTTAATGCCATTTCTTTCTTCTTTCAGCCAAAAGTCCATATAAGGTTTCCAATCCCCCTTTCCCTTCTGTTTTGCCCTTTGAATGCCAGTCACCTGAGGGAGGGGTGGGGAGAAAGAATCGTAAAAACCTTTTTTAAAAAAGGCAATTGCTGAGTTTCTCCTTTTCAAAAGCCTTTTGGGGGCTGCTGTTCATTAATATGCTTGGCTTCCTTAAAGCTCCCCGGCTCCCCTCCTATGAACAGCCCACCCCACATCTGCACCTATTCCCGCCTTACGTTTCTGAAGAGCCCTTAAAAACTTGGCTTGTCTGGAGGGCTTTGAGGAATGAGTGAAGATCATATTTATTTATTTTTATTTTTCAAAATTTATATATGCCGCCTGCCTCACTATACAAGTGACTCTAGGTGGCGTTGCAGATAAAAAACTAGAAAATCCTAGAAAAAAAATATAGGCTAAAAACTACAAAAGGTTAAAATGAAGCTAAAAAGTTAAAACTACGGTGCAAACTAAAAAGGCGGGAAGAGCAGCCTGAGGCTACCAGCCACCCCCAGTGCTGCAACCCCCCACTGGATCCCCATGCAAGTTGGCAGAGCTCCCTTTCGAAAGGCCAACAGGGTGGGGGCCAAACTCACCTGGAGGGGGCAAGAGTCATGGCAGAAAAGGTTCTCCTCCTGGACCCTGCCAGTTTAGACTCTCTAGGCCAGTGTTGTCCAAACTTGGCCACTTTAAGATGTGTGGACTTCAACTCCCAGAATTTCCCAGCCAGCCTGGCTGGCTGGGGAATTCTGGGAGTTGAAGTCCACTCATCTTAAAGTGACCAAGTTTGGACAACACTGCTCTAGGCGATGGGGTCTGTAACATGCCTTTCCTGCCAGATTGAGTGGGACTGGCCATTGTAATGGGGACCAGATGGTCCCTCAGGTAACCTGGCCCCATGCCATGAAGGGCTTTAAAGGTCATAACCAACACCTTGAATTGGACCCGGAAGCAGGCCGGCGCCCAGTGCAGCTCATGCAGCGGAGGTGTGACAGGCGCAGTCCTAGAGGTGCCCACAAGTGCCCACGCCACCACATTCTGCACCGGCTGCCGCTTTCGAATACTTTTCAAGGGTTGCCCCAGGTAGAGCACATGGCAATCGTCCATATTGCTGTGAGATCTGTGATGTTCTAATCCCAATGAAGAAAAATCTCGTGCAACCCGAGTTAGGTTCCAAAAAGATGTCATTTATTGGAATGTACATGCAACTCTAAGCAAAACACGGCTGGAACTAAAACCCACACTTTTCCCACTCTACTTTTACCCCTACTTCTCACCCCCCTCTCTCCAGGTGCCAATTCTGTTTCTCACAGAGGTGCGACCTTGCACATTCCTAACCTCCGATAACGATCCATCTTCCTGGCCTTTGAGAACACACCAATTCCTTCTACTTTCATTTCCCCCCCCCCCAAAGAACGGCAGAAACGAAGCAAGCAACTATTACATTAATATTTTGATTGCTGAAGGTTTTGACAATTGCCCCAGAAGTGTGTGTGGAACATCAAGTAGGAATCATAGGACTGCTTTTTTTGAGTGAGATGGGCGGTGACTAAATGTGAAATAGATAAATAAATATAAATAATATAAATAAATAAATATTTTTATTCCTGTATGGGTTTATTGTTAGCTGTTCAGCAATGCTTGAACTGAACTGACGCATTCAGTTCAATTCAATTCAGTTTACTGGATTAGCAAGTCTGCCCAATTCCAACCGACTTTGGCGGTGTCTGATATTCCCCACAGATAAAAACAGCCATTAACAAAAGATGATACGCAAGATAGAAGAATCAATGTGTAATCCAGAGCAAGCAGCCAAGTCCTCAAATAAGTAAATACGCCATTTTTCAGAGCGCAACCTAAGTTGAAAGGAAGGGAGGGTGAAGCGGGAAGGCCTCGAATTTGGGAATCTCTTTTTCTGTTCATAATGTAGCACAAAATCTTCCAGAGGGATTTTTAAAGGGTTAGATTCAGCTGTGTTGATCTGTTTCTTTAAAATAAGAGAGAGAGAAAGGAGATGGAAAACAGAAAATAAATCCTTCAGAAGGGCGGGTTTGAAAAAGATGCAGAACAGGAGCTTTGGAGACCCTTCATTTTAAGAGGGGCCTAGCCCAGGTCATCCGTGGCCTGACTCAGGACAGCGGTCACACTCCAGACGTGGTTTTCTTGGCGGAGCAGTGGCAGCGTGATCTGGTGGGGGATTTGATATCACCCCCTCTGTCCTGGTCAGAGCACTCCCTGGTGCCCGTGAGGATCTCCTCTGCTGCCCCCCTCCGCAGGGAGGCGGGACCTATTCGAGCGGTCCGCCCCTGGCGACTGATGGACCCGCAGGGGTCCCAAAGGCAGCTGGGGGCTGTTCCTGAGGCCTTGCTGCACGGTCCAGCGGAGGCCCTGGCTGCAGCCTGGCATAAGGAGGCAGCTGGGCCCTTGGACAGGATCTCGGCCCCTCGCCCCCAGCACTCCCTGTGGTTTACAGAGGAGTTAAGGGAGCTGAAAAGGGCCAAGTCTAGAGTGCCGCTGGCAAAAAACTAAAGACGAGTCCAACTGAACACGGGTTAGAGCTGCTATTAAGGCCTACCTCGTGGTGGTAAGGGCAGCAAAATGTCAGTATTTCTCCGCTCTTATTGCATCCTCAGAGTGTCACCTGGCAGCCCTGTTCAGGGTCACTCAGTCCCTCCTGGGTAGGGAGGGCTCAGAGGACTATCTACAGGGCCGTGCAGAGGAATTTGCTGAACACCTGACGGATAAAATTGCTCAGATCCATTCTCAGTTGGAGGCCAGGTGTGAGGCGGGTCAAGTGGAGTTGCCCAGAGAGCGGTCTTACCCAGTTATCTGGGAATTTAGATCCTAACTTAACTGCTAAAGCACAGAGATGTTTTGCAGTTGAAATACTAAAGAAAAAGAAAAGATGGAAATTGTAATCTAATGCTCAGCTAGGAACAGCCATCAGATTCTAATATAGCGGACCCTTGCAAATATGCCCGTAAGATTCAGGAAACCACAACATTCACAATATTCATCACTAAGATGCCAATTTGCTTCACTAGCAGTCCCAGCAGAAATGTTGTTTGTGCTGGGACAGGAATAAAGTCACAGCTTTGATGACTCTCCCTTCCTGCCCATTACAAAAGGCAAGTAGTGAGCAAAGCCAGAGATATTCCTGTTATGGACGGTAAACTCAAAGTGAAACTCCAATGAGGGGATGGAGAAAGATTCTGTAGTTTGGGAGGGGGGTCCTCACGTCAAATGGGGAGACCCAGCAAACTAGGATTCAGCTGGAGGCTGAAAATTACATGTCCCTGTGCTCAACATGGGGATGTCGAGATCCATATTTTGAGCTATAGCTCAAAACTAGCTGAAAAGGGTCATGAAGAGCTCAGAGCCAGGAGGCCGAGGAAACAGTTGGGTGTTAAGATTTGGAAGCAGATTATAGTGAGAATGCAATTTAAGTTTGCTTCTTTTCACTATTATGGATTCCACAGAAGAAGGAAGTTCTAAGGTGCCTCTTTCCTTAGATCATGCCTGTCGATGACATCTGGTTGTACCTTACACTCTTATCAAATTCTTGGGTGGCAAAGGAATCACTTGAATCTGACTTGAATCAACGTCAGAGGGAAGTGAAAGACTGGATCTGGATAAGCAAGACAGGTTCTTCACTTACCTAACTTTATGGATTCAGTCAATCCTTCTCAACTATTTCTTTATTAAATGCATAACCCAAGTTCCTCTTGGGAGGAACTTAAATTTAAAGATGGGAACGTGTTTTCAATTATATACCTGAAGGCTCGAATTGGTCTATTAAGACCTTGGGATGTACTGTGGTTTTACTGTGGCAGTAAAGGTGATCATGTATTCTGGGAAGGATAAATGTATTTGAGACTCCAGAATCTGGCTAAACAAATTGTCAACTTTCAGTCTTTGAATAGATTTTATATTACCAAAAAAAGCAAGATCAGGTAATAGGATCCCATATTGTGTGTTATACTGTATTTTTTCTTCTTTTTTAGTCTTTTCTTTTACTGTTTATTTTCTATTTTTCTTTTAACCATATAGCTTTTTTTTCAATCATTTAGACTGAAATGGAGATGTATAATATTCAATTGTTATCGCTGATACTGTTTAAATAAAACTTAATGAATGTTGTAATTTTAAAAAACCTTGTTTTGCTCCAGATGTGTTGGACTTTAATTCTGTAAATTTCCAGCAAACGCAGCCTTTGGGTTGGCTCTGGAAGTTATAGGAGCTATAATCTAACATTTCTGAGAGAAGTAAGCTAGGGGTGTGTAAAACAAAGGATCAGAAGTGAATTTCTAAATCTAATAGCTGAAGATTTTGCACACTTCTAAAAAGAAAGTTGGTGTCCTTAACAAAGTTATCACTGGGTTGTCATGGAAGTGGCAAAGTCTCTTCTAGAAGTTCTGAGTTTGTTGTGATTTTTTCCAACCCAGATAAATGTTCATGAGCTACAACTTTGACCCTTCAACCTCCCCCCCCTTTTTTTTGATCCAGGCTGAAATGGCTGCGCAGACAGAAGGCGCGCTTGTTATGAGAGCCATAATGAAAATTAGTAAAGCGGAGGATGTCCGAAAGGAGACAGAACTGATGATGAAGCACCATGCAAACTGGGAGGAGTATCTGATGCCTGGGCCAATCTCCATCGCCATATTAGGGGAGCTGGCTTGCATTGCTGCAGAACAAGGAGATTTTACCATCAATAAAGCCCCACCTGTTAGAGGCTATCAATATATGAGGCACCCAGACTCTTTCCATGCTTCCCTGATGCAGGTAAGCAACAGTGGTTGGCAAGCCTTTAACATCGCTCACAAGAATATGGAAGGCATCCGGCTCCTTTCTCTGAATGTCCCCGAGCAAATCAAAATGATCGTCCAGACCTTATTCCAGGAAGATGTTACATTGATAGACGCCTTGCTTCCTGGACAACTAAGCACCCTGAAATCAACTGCAAATGAATGTTCATCTTTAGCTGCGGCAGTCGAGGATAAGTTCAATTATGTCATCTGTCTGATTGGGGAACTCCTGGAAGTGTGTACGAGTTCCAAATCACACTACGAGAAAGGATTGGAAGAAACCAAGCGTGCATTGGAAGACCTGGAGCTAAGAAAGGCAGCAGCTGAAGAGGCAAAGACGAAAGCTGAGGAATACTACAATGAAGTAAGGAACAGAGTGACTGAAACGTTTAACGATTATAAAAACGCGGTAGATGACATTCCTACTGGGTGGAATGCTGTACTTCTGGAAATCACTTCAAGTATAAGAGAAGCCTTGACTATGCCGTTTATCGGTATTGCATCTTTGTTCAGCGCTGAAGAAAAACAGTCGCTTCCTCCATCTGACAGCAAAAGTGAGGAACAGTTGGAAAAGGAGGATGACTTTATAGCCCTGAACAACATCTGTGCCCAGTCAGCTCAAATTATGGCACTGGGGAACGCTCTTGAAAGTCTGTTGGATGATGAAGGTAATATTGACATGGATCAACTTTACAATAAGAAAAACCATGAGATCAAAACCGTATGGACCAAAAATAAATCTCAGCAACTGTTAGAAAAGATAACTAAAGAAGACAAGTGCAGGGTCAAGAACTTGGCAATGAAAATATGCCAGAAGATAATGGATATTTCTGATATCTTGACTCAAGCAGCAGAGTCAGGGAAACAAGAAAACAAGAAAGATCTTAAAAAGAAAATGAAAATTCTCTTGAAAACTATCCAAATTTTCGATAGCAGAAGCAAATCATGTACCCGCACGTCACCTTTTGGTCCCGTGGCACCAAATATGGCAAAATCCCAGGAAGATGTTCAAGGAGATTCAACCATGGCAGTGAAAAATAGCCTTTTGAAAATAGAGCAAACTAAACAAATGCTGAAGCTGAGTCAAGAAGAATACCAGAAGAGTTTTGACAACTTAAAGGAGCAGAATAAGGATTTGTTGGATGTGCTCAAGGAAATGAGGAATCGTGAAACAAGGGAGATTGATTTTGAAACAGCCAAAAAGATGCTGATCAAAGGGTTGGAAGCCTTGGGAAGAGTGAAGCAGCAGTGGGAGAAGATGGTGTGTTTCTTCCAGATGATCTCTAGCCTCATTGACTCCTGCCTCAATCAGCGCCTTAGAGGATTCATACAATCAGCTGAGAATCTTCCCCAAATTCCAAATTATTCCCACAAAGACTTTGTCACAGATATGATCTATAAGCAGGCATTCAATGTGTCCAACATAGCTCACTTAGTGCACATGATATCTGACACTTACACAGAAGTATCTTCAAAATACCTGATGGATAATGTAAGCAGCCTGGGTAGGCTCCTTGCCATGCAGTCTTCCGATCCCCAATTCTTGACGCTGCGTAATGACTTAAGAAAAAGTTGCGATGATGCCCAAAAAGCCATAGAAGACACGGTCATTAAGCAAAGGAGAGAATTTGAATGTAGTGTCTATGCCAGAGTGGAAAAAATTTCTTCTGAGCTGAATGGTGTCTTGCCAGAAGTGACCGAAGCAGAGAGAAAAGCGATCGAAGATAATGTACAGAAGGGGATGAGGGAAATCAACGAGGACGAAGCTGATCAGTTCGTATAGACGTGTCTTTCAACCCATGAGAGAAACTGAGGAAGCCTAGTGTCAGAACCTGCATCAATCAAATGTCATTTTTAAAAGTTATAGCAGTCAATGGATGTTTGCTTGATTTGATTCTGCCATTTGTATCTGGGGGTGGGGGGAATGGTAGTTTATAGTTGTGTTTGAGTTATTGCTATGAGATGGAGAGGCGCTCAAACTGATATGAGAATTTACAGCAAGACCTGAATGCAGACAAAACCGGTGGTAGTCTGAAGGCTGGGAAGGACTGTGTTATCAATGGGAGGAATGCACAAGGCCACCATTCTGTGAGAAAGGATTTTGGCGCCAATGTAGTAAGGGGGGGGGGAATAAGTAGAGGGAACTTTGCACAGGCTTTAGTTTTAGCAATGCTTTGCTTCAAGCTGCATGTACCAACCAATAAAGGAGCATTTATCTGAACCAGGCCTGGTTTCACGAGAATTCTTCTAGACTGGGGTTTGGACTTTGTGGACTTGACACCTAGATTCTACTGTATTGTTGTATTTCCCCCCAAGTAATAGAATGTGAATTGGGGCGGTGGGTCTCTAGTATTTGCTAAGACTAGAAAATGTTGTGGGAAACCAAGAAGCAGCTGTAGATGGTGCACTTCAGGATCCTTTTGAAAACTACCCTGGCCAGCTGTTTCTGAGGGTGAGGCCCATGTTGGATCCTCGTAAATATTTCTATTTTTGTTTCTCCTTTCTTGTTACCTCTTCTCCTCTCATCTTCAGTCAGTTTTCTTCTTTTATTTTCAGAGGACTGATACTTCTTCCTCTGAGCACATCTACATCCTGGCTTGTCTCCCCTACCTCTCCTTTCGCTTTTGGCTGTTTCTAATAGAAGAAAAGTGGAAGTGTGTGTTGTGCGCTTCTCTTTTTAGAATAGTTTCTGTGTGCGTGAGAGAGACAGACAGGTTGGGATATGTAGAATGAGATCAGTATTAAAAATATGGTGTCTAATTTTGACAGGCCATTAATTTTTTTTCATAGCTATTAATTCTATTGCTCTTATTGTCATTCCAGGCTTGCTCATTTTTGGAGTGCAGGTACAACCAAGACTGAGTGTATGGGTGTGTCTGTCTCTGTCTGTCAGGTATATATGTGTATCTATGTGCACATGTATGTACAAACATGTGATATGCACACATTAGTTGAGGAGAATGTCTGGATTGGTTTTGCCTGGGGTTGGCAACTTTAGGTTCCCAGAGTGTGGATTTTGAGCCTTGTGTAGAATCTGTTTACCATTTTTTCCCGTTTGAAAAGTAAGCATCTACTCTTCCTTTTGGCGGGATCCTCTGGAGTTCAGGTTTGTCATTTTTCTTTTGAGTAGATATGGAGTCGAAGGAAACAACAGTCACGTAGCAAAAGACCTCAACGCAGGTACACTTTACATATCAAGAGAAAAATATATACCTGCTCAAATTCTCTCCTTTTACATGATGATTCATCTTTTTGATTATTACATTTTCTTCTGTTCTCTTTCTTTCTCTGGTGGATATCTTAGGAAAGCAAACCTATTTGGACAGTTAGTGGACTACTTCAAAATCTTTGAGTGAAAGATATTTATTTATTAATCACGTTTACATGGCTGGCCATCTCACCCAAAGTGACTTTAGGCAGCGTACAACAACTGAATAAAACAACAAATAGATAAAAATCATTATAAAAAGATAAAAATTATTAAAATAAAAATACCGGTAGTCCTCAGTTAACGACTGTTCGTTTAACAATGGTTGAAGTTACAACGGCCTCAGAAAGGGTGCTTTATGGCCTGTAAAGCACTTCCAGCCGTAGTAAAGCATCACCCCCCCACCCCCGGGGGGTCATGTGGCTGCATTTTGGGCACTTGGTAACTGGCTTGTATTTACGACTGGGTGCCAAGCGCCCTGCGATCATGTGATCACCATTTGCAATCTTCCCTACTGGCTTCCCCAGAAAGTCAGTGAGTGGGGGCTGGCAGGGAAGGTTGCAAGCAGAGGGGAAACCTCTTGGCGGTGTGCAGGAATGAACTCAAATCCTGAAGATTTGAGCTCCGTTCCTTCACAAAGGATTTCCCCTCTGTGCATAGAGGGGAGGGGAAATCCTTTGAGCTGAAATCCTTCAGCAGGCAGCTCTTTCATTCTGCTTAACAACTTGGGAGATCTGCAAAGACTACCTGGGAATGGGAATGCCCGGATTGAGGTGGTTTAGCGAAGCAGTCGTGTGGGCATCTTGCTTAATGACTACTTTGCTCAACGGTCGAGATTCTGGTCCCAGTTGTAGTCATTAAGCGAGGACTGCCTATATGATAAAAAAAAATTAAACTCTACAAACCTCACGGAGAGAGCAGAGTATCAATTACAATGGAGACATCTAAGAATGTCTCCGGTTCCCAAAGACCCCCAGGCCTGATGACACAACCCGGTCTTGAGGGACTTCCTAAATGACAGCAGGGAAGGGGCGAGCCTCACTTCAAGTGGGGGGGAACGTTCCACAAGGAGGGAGCCATGGCAGAGAAGGCCCATCTCCTGGGATCCACCAAATGCTCCCATTGGAACGCATAGCACACCTTCCCTGCTGGATCTAACGGGATGGACTGATGTGATTGGGGAGAAGCGGTCCCTCAGATAACCTGCCCAGTCTCTTACTCTTCCCTTGGAGATCCCTTATCAGTTTTAGGTCCTACAGGCTGATAACGCATCTTCGAGGCAGATGGTCCTGGCACACTATCCTTAATGGAGAGATGGCTGCCTAGATGCCCATTGAAATATAGGTGGTAGATTCTCAGTTTTCTTGAGTTCTTTTCTGAATCCTTCTAACGTCTCTTCATATTACTGTTGTCAGTTCTGCTCATTAGTGGTTAGATCCTAAAACCACACCTAATAAGACCTAGCTAACAGCTTTGTCCACATAAATTAAACCTGATAAAGCAAATCTTAAGACGAAAAAGAGATGTCTTGTTTTATCTTGTAGAGGAGGCATCCCCGTTCATCAAAACCAGATGGTGGAAGTATATCTAAGGAGGAAAAGACTGCGAGCTCAGAGAGAGGCTCCTCAAGTACTTTTGGATGGCACTTTGAGGAAAAGGGTGGGTTTCCAGGAAATCAAGAGAAAGGGGTTGGCCAATCAGCCAGAATGAACAGAGTAATTAAACATTGAGTTGTGGGGTAGACAGGATCCCAAAGCTGACGGCCTCTACAGTGTTGGGTTTTCAGTTCTAAAATTCCCAAATGGGGTGACCAGTGGCCATGATGATTGAGATTTTAGGACTGGAGTCCCAACACATATGGAGAGCATCAAATCTATGAAAGCTAGTGGATCTAGGACTGCTGTCATGATGTCATACACTTTGATGGACTAGAGCAGTGTTTCTCAACCTTGGCAGCTTGAAGATGTGTGGACTTCAACCCCCAGAGTTGCTGGCTGTGGAAATCTGGGATTTGAAATCCACGCATTTTCAAGTTGCCAAGGTTGAGAAACACTGGATTAGAGACTATTTCATCCAATGCATGAAGGATTTCCCTCACATGGAAGGTGTACATACCAAGTTTCAATATATAGAAAATATGTTCTAAGTAGGCAAAAAGATATCTTGTTGGCTCCCTCCCTCACACAGTATACAGGGGTTTTTTTTCATACGTTCTTGAGTGTGAGTCTGTGTACAATAATTTCTTTGAAATGATCACATGTTTTTGTCCTTACCTTCACACAGTTTATTTATATATATATATTCTGAATATTTTTGTCACAACTAGTAGAATTTCTCTTATTTGGTTGTCATCAACTGCTGTACTAAACTCAAGCTTACAGTTGGAACAATGCTGTGAATATTAAGGGCAGCGCAAATTTCCACCCTCATAATTGCTATATCTTGAAAACTTGCTACATGGTGTTAGAAGCTTGTGTTCTGGAACCAGATCAGTGAAGACAGTGGGTAACTGTAGAATTCCCTTACAGAGGATTAAAAAAAATTAGGAAGTTCTGCGGTACTACAAAATCACGGAAGATCAGTTGCCAAGTTCAGTCTATGCCACGAGATTAAGAGATCTTGTTTTTATTTTTGAACCTTCAACAATTTTGTAGAATGCAGCAGGGGAGGCGCTCCTGTCTGCCTTCCATGTCGATCTGCCTGTCAGCAGGATAATGCTCTGAAAACCAAAGAGAAAGGGGTCACATTTGGAGTGGGGGGAGAAAAATAAAGATGGAATTTGAAAATGGGCGGGATCTGGAGCATTTCAGAAGGATCTCACCAACGCAGCTTGATGGAGATGGGGTTGCAGCTTGCAAAGCTGCCAACTGCTGCAAAGGCCCCCTCCCATCTCCTTGGTCACATGACCCAGAATAGACCATATCCAGCCACCCCTGGCTTTCCAGGGCTTACATTCACACAAACTAATACAGATGTAAAATGTTCCTTCATTACACAGGAAAATATAGATGCTCCTTTGGTCACTGCTGGTAAACAAATTGGAAAAGGATTCCAAAGGTCTAGTTTTACATGCTTGTCCTTCTTTGCTGATAAAATAGCATATAAATAGAGGTGCAATAAATAGTACCTAAATTAAAGGAGATGCCTGTAGTAAATATGTTCATAGAAATGGACCTGCTGAGGTTTCTTTCTGCTGCAATGACTCAAATTCCACAGTAAACTGCTTGATTTTTCTGTGCTGTTTGTCCAGGAAAGCACAGGTACATCTCACTTAGTGACTGCCTTGTATAGCAACCGTTTAGAGTTATGATGGTGATGAAAAAGTAACTTTATGGCCAATCACGTATAGGACCTTCACAGGTCTGTAAAGCAAAAGAAAGCTGAAGTAAGACTAAAAGCACAGTCGTGATTTCACTTAGCAGCCGCTTCGTTTAACGACCAAGTTGCTGGGTCCCAGTTGTGGTTGCTAAACAAGGACTACCTGTAAATTCTCTTTTCCCAGCTCTCTTTGTCTTCTTCCAGTTGAGAAGAACAGGTGTTGCCTCTCCTGTAATCCTGTGAAAACCCAGATAACCACTAGTACAGTAGAGAGATAACCAAGACTCTTAATTGCCTGGATGTTTGCACCCAAATTGGGTTGCCATAGCTTCACTTCAGTTTCCTGCCCCTTTGCATCAACTCCGCTTTTGAGACCAGCTTCAGCCTTACCTGATGAAGGTGGTTTTATACAAGGAAGAAGTGGGAGGCTCCCTGTAGTGGCATGAAACTCTCCTTTCCCCTTCTCACAGGGATGAGCTGCAGGGTATGGTCAAAAATGGGAAGATGGTGGCCACGATGGTGCAGTTGAAGCTCGACCTGTCTTTTATACGCGTCGCCAAAGACTGAAGAGACGAAAGACAGAGGCAATTTTAAAGGGAAAAGGATTAGCAGAGGCATGAAAAGTGCACCCTTTTTCTGCTTCCCTGCTAGCATCAGTGCCCTTGGACCTGCTGGCAACTGCATAGGGCATCAAACCTGGAAGATGGCCTCATGCATGAGCAGATACACAACTGAATAGGCCACTAGAGAGGGAAGAAGCTTGATCTCTGAGAAGCTTTCATGCATAGGGACATGGATTGCATATATCTAAAACACATCCTCAGTAACTCCTCCAAAGGTAACAGAGGGGCAAAAGAATCACATCTTGCCGCCAGATTAAGCAGACATCTATATCCCCCTTCCTCTATCGTTGAGCTGGCTGTATTTCAGGTTGTGAGGCCCAGCATGGTGGTAGCATCTAGTTGGCCTTGTCTGACACCAAAAACTAAGCAGAGTCAGACCTGATATTTCACCCCACAAGGGGTGGTCCAAAAGGTCAGGATGGCAGCTCCAATGGTACAGTTGAAGTCCCGCCCTCTTTTAATGACCATCACTGTGGATGGGGCAGGGGTGGGGCTTCAATTGCATAATTGCAGCTCTCATCTTAACTTTTTGACATGCCCCCCCCCTCCACATACACGGTGGACGTCTCAGAGTCAGCTGTAGAAAAGAAATACTGCATTTCAGATTATGTGGGAACAGGGGTAATTGCATCCTGCATATTACTTTTCAAAGAAATCTCTAACTTAGCCTTCTAAATTGCTTAGCATTTCTTACATGTTAATAGCTTACTGAAGCTTTTTCATGGCTTCAAGGTTTTACTTTTTACTTTAAATGCCCTGTTATAGCTCTTAGCATCCCTCCCCCTGTATGATATAAATAATAAAATGTCACACAAATGCTCTCCTTCTAAATTGATTTTCTCTACGAAGAATCGTATTAATTTTGATGGAGCTCAGTTTGAAGACAGCATGAAAAGATTGCCCTTTTTCCAAAAGAAGCTATTTATTCCTTAGGAAAATAACTAAATAAATAATCAGGATGTCATTACATCTTCCTCTCTTTCTTTATTCCACCCTGTTCTTGCTCTTTTTTACAGCAGTCAAAATCATTAGCCCCTTCCTTGCTTCTGTCTCTGTTAGAGTCTTGGGGTCCTGATTCCTAGGTTCACGTAGTGTAAGCCTGAGAGCACATTACAGATCCATGCCACCCCCCCTTGCCCAGAATTCACTCACCTTCTATTGAGCCAAAAGATAAGGGTAAAATATGCTCAGATCTCAGCACAAAAACCCATATATATGTCAGGGTATGTGCAGACACACACGCTTCCTAAACCTTTTGAAATAACCTGGCTGCACAAGGAACATGCATTTTAGTTCCTCCCAAGCTGACATTTAAGGCATTTGCAAGGGTGGGGGGAGGGAAAATGCCATACCCAGAGAATTAGCAGAAATACTCAGGTTGTTAAGATCAGATTGGTTGGTTGTCATCAATCACTGTTTTTTATCAGTATTCCTGGAAAAGGTGGCATTGGAAACATTAATGAGATTGCAAGCAAGGCACGGGAACACACTCAAGATTTTCAAGTGGGTAAGCTCTACTAGCCTAAGAGGTAGGTGGGCAATAACATCTGGAAAGCATGAATTAGGTTACAGAGAATGTGAAGCACATTGAAAAGTACTCTTGCCGTTCGACTTTAATGCAAGCTCATCATTAATTTCTTATTGTGTTAAATCACCTTGTCTACCATATATTCTGGAAGACCAAGTCAACTGTTCTGCCAGTCTGCATGTCATAAAATGCTTGCAAATCACAGGTAATATTCAGGGCTCTTTTCTGCAAAACCCAGTCTTAATTTCAGGATCTGAGATCTTGCACTTGATATGAGCTGCTTGTTCATATATCTTGATTAATCTTTTTCCAAACCATGAAAGCAGCCATGCCTGAGAACATCATACTATCAAAGCACGTATTGCATCACTTATCTAAATGCAAATACAGGACCGGTACAACAACTCCCTCTGAAAAAGGGAATACCACCCATTTTCCCATGGACAGAAGAAAAGTAAAAATATTACTACAATTTTCTAGCAGAATCACAGCTGACTATTTTATATTGGTGGAGTTATTGCACTTTTCTTATGTATGTACCACATTATGTTTTATTCATAGCAATGGGTATGATGTAGTTATGTGACTGAGCAAGGGGTGATTCATCTTTGCATGTTTAGAAAATGGTTTTCATTATTAAAAATCACCATATTTTGGGTCACTTTTAAGAAGTGCAAAAATGTTTGCAAGACTTACATTTTTCATTCTTGGGAACACGATGTCCTAGGTATATAATCCAAATTTAAATACATTGAATTTATTTTAATCTGCCCTGCCCCTCTTTAAGGGTGACTTAGAAGTTGACCTAGAAGTGTGGTTTTCACCCTCACCCTGAAATAAAACCTTTTTGTGGAGTCCTTGGTGCTCTCTGAGTTTGGTTAAGCTACAGTATATAAGCTACTATATATACTGTATTTAAGCTATGGCAACCCACTCCAGTATCCTTGCCAAGAAAACCCCATGGACAATGTTAAAAGGCTAAAAGATATGATGCCGGAAGATGAGCCCCTCAGGTCGGAAGGTGTCCAATATGCTACTGGGGAAGAGCGGAGGGCATTTCCAAGTAGCTCCAGAAAGAGTGAAGCGGCTGGGCCAAAGCCGAAAGGACGTTCAGCTGTGGATGTATCTGGAAGCGAAAAGAAGGTCCGATGCTGTAAAGAACAATATTGTATAGGTACCTGGAATGTAAGATCTATGAACCAAGGCAAGCTGGATGTGGTCAAACATGAGATGACAAGATTGAACGTCGACATCTTGGGAATCAGCGAACTGAAATGGACGGGAATGGGTGAATTTAATTCGGGTGACCATTATATCTACTACTGTGGGCAAGAAACCCTTAGAAGAAATGGAGTTGCACTCATAGTCAATAAGAGAGTGGGAAAGGCAGTAATGGGGTACAACCTCAAAAACGACAGAATGATCTCAGTGCGTATCCAAGGCAAACCATTCAATATCACAGTCATCCAAGTCTATGCCCCAACCACTGATGCTGAAGAAGCTGAAGTTGACCGCTTCTATGAAGACCTACAACACCTTCTAGAACTAGCACCAAAAAGATGTCCTTTTCATCATAGGGGATTGGAATGCTAAAGTAGGAAGTCAAGGAGTAATCGGAATAACAGGCAAGTTTGGCCTTGGAGTACAAAATGAAGCAGGGCAAAGGCTAATAGAGTTCTGTCAAGAGAACAAGCTAGTCATAGCAAACACTCTTTTCCAACAACACAAGAGACGACTCTACACATGGACATCACCAGATGGTCAATACCGAAACCAGATTGATTATATACTTTGCAGCCAAAGATGGAGAAGCTCTATACAGACAGCAAAAACAAGACCAGGAGCTGACTGTGGCTCAGATCATGAGCTTCTTACTGCAAAATTTAGGCTTAAATTGAAGAATGTAGGGAAAACCACTAGACCACTCAGGTATGACTTAGATCATATTCCTTGTGAGTACACAGTGAAGGTGATGAATAGATTTAGAGGATTAGATTTGGTAGACAGAGTGCCTGAAGAACTATGGACGGAGGTCCGTAACATTGTACAGGAGGCAGCAACTAAAACCATCCCAAAGAAAAGAAATGCAAGAAAGCAAAATGGCTGTCTGATGAGGCTTTAGAAATAGCTGTGGAAAGAAGGAATGCGAAAAGCAAGGGTGAAAGGGAAAGATATAAGCAACTGAATGCAGATTTCCAGAGAATAGCCAGGAGAGATAAGAAGGCCTTCTTAAATGAACAATGCAAAGAAATCGAGGAAAACAATAGAATGGGGAAGACTAGAGATCTCTACAAGAAAATTGGAGATATGAAAGGAACGTTTAGTGCAAAGATGGGCATGATAAAGGACAAAAAAGGCAGGGACCTAACAGAAGCAGAAGAGATTAAGAAGAGGTGGCAAGAATACACAGAAGAACTATACAAGAAAGATCTTAATGTCCCTGATGTCCACGCTGGTGTGATCACTGACCTTGAGCCAGACATCCTAGAGAGTGAAGTCAAGTGGGCCTTAGGAAGCATTGCTAACAACAAAGCTAGTGGAGATGACAGTATTCCAGCTGAGTTATTTAAAATACTAAAAGATGATGGTGTTAAAGTGCTGCACTCAATATGCCAGCAAGTTTGGAAAACGCAACAGTGGCCACGGGATTGGAAAAGGTCAGTTTACGTTCCAATTCCAAAGAAGGGCAACGCCAAAGAATGCTCAAACTATCGCACAATTGCACTCATTTCACATGCTAGCAAGGTTATGCTCAAAATCCTACAAGCTAGGCTTCAGCAATACATGAACCGAGAACTACCGGATGTACAAGCTGGGTTTCGAAGAGGCAGAGGAACTAAAGATCAAATCGCCAACATTCGCTGGATCATGGAGAAAGCACGAGAGTTCCAGAAAAATATCTACTTCTGCTTCATTGACTATGCAAAAGCCTTTGATTGTGTGGATCACAACAAACTGTGGCAAATTCTTAAAGAGATGGGAATACCAGACCATCTTACCTGTCTCCTGAGAAATCTGTATGCGGGCCAAGAAGCAACAGTTAGAACCGGTCATGGAACAACCGATTGGTTCAAAATAGGGAAAGGTGTACGACAAGGCTGTATACTGTCACCCTGCTTATTTAACCTATATGCAGAGTACATCATGAGAAATGCCAGGCTGGAAGAATCACAAGCCGGAATTAAGATTGCAGGGAGAATCATCAACAACCTCAGATATGCGGACGATACCACCCTAATGGCAGAAAGTGAAGAAGAACTAAAGAGCCTCTTGATGAGGGTGAAAGAGGAGAGTGCAAAAGCTGGCTTGAAACTCAACATTAAAAAAACTAAGATCATGGCATCTGGACCCATCAATTCCTGGCAAATAGAAGGGGTAGAAATGGAAGCAGTAACAGACTTCATTTATTTGGGCTCCAAGATCACCGCAGATGGAGACTGCAGCCATGAAATTAAAAGACGCTTGCTCCTTGGGAGGAAAGCTATGGCAAGCCTAGATAGCATATTAAAAAGCAGAGACGTCACCTTGCCGACAAAGATCCGCATAGTCAAAGCTATGGTTTTTCCAGTAGTAATGTATGGCTGTGAGAGCTGGACCATAAAAAAGGCTGAGTGCCGAAGAATTGATGCCTTTGAACTGTGGTGCTGGAGAAGACTCTTGAGAGTCCCCTGGACTGCTAGGAGGTCAAACCAGTCAATCTTAAAGGAAATCAACCCTGATTGCTCATTGGAAGGATCGATAATGAAGCTCAAGCTCAGATATTTTGGTCACCTAATGCGAAGAGAGATCTCTTTGGAGAAGACCCTGATGCTGGGAAAGATTGAAGGCAAAAGGAGAAGAGGACGGCAGAGGATGAGATGGTTAGATAGCATCACTGAAGCAATGAGCATGAAACTGAGCAAACTCAGGGAGGCAGTGAAGGACAGGAAGGCCTGGCGCAATATGGTTCATGGGGTCACGAAGAGTCGGACACGACTTAACGACTAAACAACAATATAAAAAGGGAGCAAACCCCACACTCACTTGCACCGATGATGTTACCTAGTTGGGTAATGAAACGTCTGTAAGCAAACAGCCAAGCTCAGAGAGCACCAAGGATTCCACAGTTCAACCCTAGGCTACAAATAATCTCTTTTATTGAAACCTTTTTGTTTGCATGCCCTTCTGGGCCCATTTAACTGCTTCCTTATCAGTGTTATTACAGTTTTTATCTATTATGTGAAGACCTCAGCCACAAACCTTTTATTGAGATTAAAGGAATGTGAAGGCTGCCTCAGGGGTGGCTGGCTGACACGTCTTTGCTAATCTCAGGGGAAATTCTTGTTCAGGAAGCAGTACATCCTTCCAGATCCTTGGGGAGGGAATTCCCCTCCTGACAAAGGACAGGAAAAGAGAGAAGGCCTCTAGGGTTGCCAGACTGCTATAGACTTCTCATGTGCTGGAATTCAACTTCCATCATCCCCAGCTTTTTGAGAATCCCTGGGGATCTTGTGCATATCTTTGGCCATCCACGCACAGAACTGGAAATGCTGCAGAAAAGGGCTCTCAAACTATTTGAAGTTGGAACACTGCCCTCTGAAGAGAGACTACAGCTGTTTAAGCTTTTCAGCTTAGAATGAAGGGGTTGGGTAGGAATGATGGAAATGCAGGGAAGTCTTGTTTTAATGGGCCAAATTGGGGAGCGGGGGGGGGAGTGTCAGTTAAGTCCAGTAAATCAAAGAATATGTCACTGTAGTATGCAACTTGTGGAAATTACATCAGGACGTCAGTATGCAAATGCCATAAATTGCAATAGAATGTGGTCTGTTGCTGGTGATGTCCATTGCATTGAAGACCAGAAAATTGTGGTTTCACTGTGTCCATGAATATGGGAAATGTGGATTAAAAAGAAAGAACTCTTTTTTGCTCCTTCTCTTGCAGTGTCAGAATTTAGGCTTATTCATTGGCGTTAAATATGGGAAGTGTCAGAACAAAGGGGGAAAAAAGGAAGTATTTCACACTGTCAGACAGACTACACAACACATAATTAAATGATGGACCAAAGAACTGGTCTGCAGCCTCCCACCATTTTATTTTCTTAAATTTCCTCTGGAGTCTATACAAGGCCAGAAGCATGGTCGGAAATGCAGATAATGCTTGAAGCTGGTGTTTTGTTTTACAACACTGTTTTTCAAACTTGGCAGCTTTAAGATGTGTGGACTTCAACACCCTTTGGTCTGCCTCTACATTACCTACCATCACAGCTCACCTTATTCCCTTCAATATTCCAATGACTGTATCACTGATTTATCTTTGCTTCTAGGAGCAGGTGTGTTAATTGGCTACCAGCTTGCCCTGGAGTCAGCTGAAAATCTAGTTGCTGAGGCTCAACAGTGGAACTGTATGCAGCAGAAGTGGCTGGCTATCACGATGAGATCACACACTTCTCCCAAAAGGAACAGGAACTACAAGCTGGGATAAATGCCATGAATCAGAAGATCTCCCAGATCCAAGCCCAATGTGATGAGGTGCTTGCTCTCCATGAGGATGTTATAATGAAGCAGTCCTGGATCAGAAAATGCCTTGCGCTGCTGGATAACCTGGCAGGCAAGGTCCATGCAGCTGCAGTCATGTCTCAACATGCTTGTATCCCTGAGCTGTTGGTGGACATCTTACAGGACATTGCACGAGTGATGAGTGGGAAGGATGGGGAAGCATTCCTTGAGGATAAGAAAATCCAGGCTTCTGTTGTGGAAATAAACAAAGCAGTGAAGACTCTGAAAAGCAGGGTAGGAAAGAGCATGTTGCAAGATTATTAATGTTTCCATGGCCGCCTCCATGTTTTTAATTAACATGACTGTTTATTCATGCTATTTACCAGTTCCTTATATGGTACAAACATGGAACTAAACACTGAAGTGTACCTACCAATTTTATATATATTCTGCCAGCATGACTTTCCCCAACGTTGTGCTTTCCAGCCATGTTGGAATACAACTCCCAGATAGCATGAATGTTAATTAAGTTATATTGTACTTCAGAATGAACATTTTGCTAGCAGGGTGCTTCTAGATGAGGGTTTTTATTATGGAATTGCCCTGCCTCTTTGTCAAGGAGATAGATGCTGCTGCCTTCAATGTGGAATGGCCCATATGTTTTCTGGCCACTTCCACCATTTTTATTACAACAGAAGAATCCTTCTTAGGTGGGAAAGGTAGAATGAGTGCACAGTGTCTTTGCATTCATAACCCAAAGAGCCATCCATGTTCTAATTCACTTTTCCCAACCTTCTCCTTCCTGACTGAGCATTTCTGGAAATGCAGGTCCAACACTTCTGGACTTCCCTATCTGGAAGTAAAATTCTAATAAAAATATTATAGTCTGCACTTTTTGTAACTGAAATGTTACTGAACTCCTGCGTTTACTTTTTTCTTTGCAACCCTGTGAACACTGAAAATCAGTCTTCATGTATTTGTTGAAACTTGCACCACAATAAATGTGTTAGCTTTGAAGATGCCAAGACGACTTGCTGAAAATGTTGTTTTGAAAATTGCCAGATTTTGAGTGACAAGCTCTCTCCTGCTTCATGAACCCACATCCCTCTGCCTCACCTTCCTGACTGATCAACCCAGTTATCTTTAGATACAACTTTAACACTCTTTCAAGAGAGTAATACACTGTAGTTCCACATTTGGAAAAACTTTGTCAGGTACCTCAACAGGTGCCTCATCCCAAGCTCCCACCTACATTCATGAAGCCCACCAACCGCAAAGGAGAGTAATTAGTCATTTTTCCCACCAGCAGGTGATACCTGCTGGGAGGGGAAAGAAAAGAGGGCATCCACCCATTGATTTAACTCAGTGTTTTTCAAACTTGGCAACTTTTAAGATGTGTGGATTTCAACTCCCAGAATTCCCTAGCCAGACACTCAAATTTGTTTCTCCCTGTCAGCCCTCTTAGGTAACGGCATTCTCTCCCAGCTTGTCCTGCTCTAAATCAATAGCAACACCAACACTCTTAGGGAAGGAGACTAGGGTGCAACATGGTTTATAAAAAATTATATATATATATATATATATAATACTTCTAGCTGAAGGACTGGAGGAAAGCACATTAAAATACTTTTCTTCTAGCTGAAGGATTGGAGGAAAGCATTTTAAAAGGACTTCCTGGCTGTGCCCTAAGTGAGAAACTAGGCGTTCTGGACTATACTGAGTTTGTTGATCTTCTCTCCAAGTGCCAAGGACGTTCTTACTGACAATTATAACGAATCCCATTTTATCAAACTTCAAATTACTTTCATCAAATGATATCGAGCAAAAGCACTGAATAAACGATGTTAAACGTTGTAAGGGACGAAGTACTCCGATTCTCAGCAACGGAACTGTAATACTATTTTGCTGAACCTGTACTTTTATTGCAACGTGTTGCAACGCAACCAGTATGCCCATAGTGGATCTGACGCTATTGCACCTCACGGCGACAGAAGGCAGAATTGCAACCCGACGGTAAGGTGAGTCAAAGAGGTGGCAAGACGCATTCCTTTTGCAAAAACGCTTCCACCAGCAGCTGAGCTCCTTCCCTAAAGAAAACAAGCGGAGTCTGCGGTTCCACTGAGATTGCAAGCGGATAAGACTTCGGAATCCTTGCGCCCCCGACCAACAAGTCTAGAAAGGCGGACATTTCCCGCCTTCACGCGCCGTCTTTACGACGTTTAGGGGAAGAAGCCTCACGCTCTTTTCTCTTCATTGGCTGTTTTGGAACATGCCCCCCTGGAAACCGTTATTTAAATATAAGGTTCTCTGATTGGACGGAATCGATTAACTTTCACTTCAAGAGTCTCGCCCCGCCTATCTTGCGCCGTCTTCGCTTCTTCTCCGTTTTCATTGGCTTAGCGCTCGCGGATGGGCGCGGCTAGTACCTCCTTTCTTGGGAGCCGAGGCTGCTTTTGCTCGCTTTCAATCCGTTCGCGGCACTACGCGCATGAGCAGCTTGGATCCTCGTCCGTTGACGGGACCTTCGTGACCGTTGGTGAAGGTTTGAAAGGGGCGGGGGGGACCCGAGAGTAGGCGTTCCCTTCTGGGCGGTGGCAAATTGGAGCGAGGAACCAACCAATGAAAAAACAGGAGGATCTGGGGATCCTCAGGCGTTCTAGCAGTCAGCCAATCAGAAAACTCGCGGATCTTGGGTGCGCTAAAATTTGTGAGAGTTGGCAAGAGGAGCTGCTCTGACGGGCGGGCGTTTTTTTGACCTGCCATCTTTCGTTTCTGGTTGGGTTTATCTCCCATTAAAAGCTGGGTGACAAAAACTGAAAGGAGGCTGTCACCTGAATTCCCTCGTGCTCAGGTAGCTATGAAATGTACAGCAACGTAGCCAGGAGAAGCAGATTACTATTTAATGTGGGGCATTGGGGATGTCTGAATCGCAAATACTGTCAGGGAATCCTTGGCTTTAGAGTATGGTTTATGTTGGATTTGCCAACCAGGAAACTAGATTAGAAATATATAAGTTTCCTGCATTCCTGCAGTGGCATGAATGATGTTTCATCAGATTATGTTTTAAACCACTGAGAGTCATAAGATTGAGGAGGTTTAAAAATCTAATAAATGGGGGGAAAATGCCCTGGAATTTCCTATGTTGGAATTGAAACTAAGAATCATGTGGCTAAATGTGGAGACTGCAGCTCCCAGTCACGTGGAGCCCCATGTTGGTTGTACGGCCTAAAGCATCTGAAGTCATCGGACTGGGGAGGCTTGGTCTAAGCCAGTGTTTTTCAAACAGGGCAAGTCTAAGCTGTGTGAACTTCAACTCCCAGAATTCCCTGGCCAGACATTTGAATCTGTTTCTCCATGTGATCCCTCTTAGGCAGTGTTTCTCAACCTTGGCCACTTGAAGATGTGTGGACTTCAATTCCCAGAATTCCCCAGCCAGCCCTGGCTAAGGAATTCTGGGAGTTGAAGTCCACACATCTTCAAGTGGCCAAGGTTGAGAAACACCGCTCTTAGGTAATGAAATTACCTCCCACAAAGCCTGTCTGCAGGGAATAATAGGCTCAGTGAGAAATAATAAACTGGAATAGAGAGAGAATGAATCCAAACAAAATGAAGGAATCATAAGGGGTCATGATCTGGAAGATGGAAGCATGCTCCTGTTTCCCCAGAAAAAAAATGTGGTCTTGGTGTTTCAGGTTGAGTTTATGGTCAGTGCTTTTTCTTAGCTGCAACTGATTTGGTAGCTCCAGCCTTTTCTTGGAAAAAAAAAAAATCTTAAAACAATGATGCATCATAAGCTTTCCTACAAAATGGAATACTGCAAACTTTGCTACATATTGAAGTAAATATGCATACCACACATCTACATGTCATTTAGAAATTTCAGTAAGGTGGCAGATTTATTTATAGGGCTATTTAGGGGGAAAAAAGTTGATTTGTCTGTTCTTAAATAGTTCATGTAGATTTCTTGGTAAAATACTGTATAAAGCAATGGCTGTCACCTTAAATCCCCAAATAATTTAGGCTAATGTTACCCAAGAGAACACTTTTTTTATATGATCTCCATTGCTCATTACAATATCAGGAGAGTGTCCTTTTTTCTATAACAGTGTTTCTTAGGGTCTTGTTCTCTCAAGACCCTTTCCTACTTTTAAAATTATGGAGGACCCCAAAACAGCTTTTGTTTGTATGGGTTATATTTATTGATATTTACCATATTAAAAATTAAAATGATGCATTCCCTGCTGCTACCATTTCTCACAATTATTTGATGAGATTTTAATATTGTATTATTTTTCAACATAGGCTGGCAAATCATTTTGATTTTGTGGACCCCTGAAGGTCTTGGGGGACCCCCAGGGGTCCTAGGACCACATTTTAAGAAACACTGCTCTATGTCATCCTTCTCAGGTAATGGAATTACCTGGAAAGATACCCTTGAGGGCCATCAACTCATCAGATTGTGACTTGTGGTAGTCTTCTCAGTCATTGCCTCTAGGATTATGGAACATGATTCCTTTATCGGGGTCTAGCTTCTTTAAAGTCCTTCAAGAGAGCCTTCAAGATTCATCTTTTTAATGCTTTTTAATAATTCTAATAGATTTAATTAGTTTTAATGTGAATGCTATGTTCACTTGATAGTAATTTTGCTTTCATGTGTTCAAACTTTTAAATTGCTATAAGACTTTTAGGAAGGGGTGGCATAGAAATGAAATTATTATTGTTATTCAGTGATGGACAAAATATTTGTATATTTTAAAGAACTCTGAATTGAGACCATGGACAGAAGGAAAGATTCAGACAAGCACCTGGACCCCCCTGGTGTATTCCGGACTCCAAGGCCAACTGGTAAAGAATCAGCAAATTCCTTATTTGAGATAGCTGAGCCACAGTGTTGTTGCTACAGTTGCAACTTCTAAGCTGGCCTACTTAATCATTGTGTGTATTCTGTGGAAGTGTCTCTGAAATCCGCTAAGAACAAAGTAAATCTGCTGGAGTATTTCCTGGGACTAGCCACAAAGAGCATAACTTGCCAGTTGTTAAATGGTGAGGCTGATCCACTTCTGGTTGCAGTTTAAAATGTTGCCTATAAAGCCTTTACAGAGCCAGTTTGGTGTTGTGGTGAAGGCACTAGGCTAGAAAGCAGGAGACCGTGAGTTCTAGTCCTGCTTTAGGCACAAAACCAGCTGGGTGTCCTTAGGCCAGTCACTCTCTCAACCCTAGGAAGGAGGCAATGGCAAACCATGACTTGAAGGCAGATAGATAGATAGATAGATAGATAGATAGATAGATAGATAGATAGATAGATAGATAGATGTATTTAAACATGGGTAGATCACTTCTAGTCTTACTACCAGCCTTAGAGAATAAGAGCAAGGAAAGACCAGCCTTATGATAAAATGTAAATGTCTACTCACCACTGTTTGCTTTGTTTTGTCTGTTGTTCAACTGCTCACTCCCCCAACTTGCCTTTTCTCTCCATTTTTTTCCCCATATTTTTTTAGTTTGTGAAAGTGATGATAGAGCCCTTTTTCTGCTTTGGTTTGTGCACCGTGGCTGTTACCAATCCTCTCACATTTTCCACTCAAATGAGGTTCTCTGCTTTTTTCCCCCTAAAAGGTATGCTAGCAAATAAATAAACTATCCAGGATAAGAGTTAGTCCTTAAATTTAAACCAGACAATATGCACAGTCCTCATTTGTATAAGGAAAAGCTGTCATTTTTCAGCTACTTTCTCAAGCCATGATGATGTTATTAGTAGATCAATCTCTTAATAAACATGGTTTGAGAAAGAAGCTGAAAATAAAGACATAATATTTAGCTGCATGTTTTGCATGTTGATTTCTGCAAATCCCCTGTTGTTAAAAAAATATTACTGTACGCTGTAGATGCCTTTCTCTTCCTCTCATCACTTTTTCCCTTCCTGGTAATTTGTACTCTACTCTTCAGCTTGAAGGCTCTCAAATGAGGCTTATTAGACAATGTTTGATTTCATGAGATAAAAATTAAAAATGTTTACTATTCATGGGATCCATGAGTATATGAATAAGCTAGTTTAGTGTGCCACATTAGCAGTTTATAAACATGCCTTTTGCAGGGTGGAGAAAGGCTAGTTCTAAAAGTCTAGGTCAGGATAAGGAAAGTCTGAAAATAACAGCATAGTAAACCTGGTTTTATCTTATGCATGTTCAGTGGGACCAGGTTGATCTGCTGATTTCAACCAGGGGGCTCTCTAAGAATGTTTGCTATGGTGGTTGCTGTTATGTCTAGGCGGTCTGATGGTATAATCATAAAAATAATAATTTAATGATTTATTAACTTTATATGCTACCAAACTCCCAGCAACTCTGGACATGGTGGGTTTAAAGCAGTGCAGGCATGGTGCATGGGACAATTCTCAAAACACAAGTGAAAATTAGAACGAATATTAAAGTGTGAATCAGTATAGGGACATTTAATGTCCTTAGAGGCATTTAATATGTAGACCCTTTTCTAAGATGATTTGTTGGTATAAGAGATGACTGGGAGATAATTTAGGTATAAAGTATGAAGCAGGGCCTAGCTACTTCCTGTAAACAGTGGCAAGCTGTCCTCCAAGTATTTCTTAATGTGTTTGGTTTCTGACCTCTCTTGGGATGTCCCCAAAAGTTCAGTGTCCAGCTGCAGCAAAGCTCACCTAGCTTGTTTGCAGTATAGAGTTGTTTTCAGGTCCCATCCTATCTGCATAGGAGTGGTGTCTGAAGCTCCCTGCCTTTTGTGCAGTCCCTGCTCACATGTTGATAATCTAACAATAAATGACACAAGTAGGGGGAATGGGAGGGCAAAAGAAGGAGAAATAATACAGGGACAATTTATTCATGCTTTCTGGTTATGATAACTGCTAGGGGCCCTGTACTCCCAAGAGATGATCTTGCTGGCCTTCCTCACAGAGCTGTTGAATGTAAAGGACCAGGTTACAAACAGAAACAGTGAGAGGAAATAGCAAAAACTGTCTTCCTACCCATACATGCACAGATAAATATGCAGCATAATACAGCTAAAATCATATAATAATTTTCTAGAGGTGTGCAGAATGCCTCAATTTTAAATGTTTTGAGGCTGAAACACCCTGCTTTGTGAAGAAGGAACACAACACCCAAGAGAAGAGCCATGTTGATAGGCCCCTGTTTTACAAGAAAGAGGGACCCTGAACAATGGAAAAGCAAAGATGTTTACAGAAGTTGAGGGCTACAAGACAGGAAATCCTAGGGATCTGAGTTGCTGGCTAGTTTTGGGGAAGCTAGCAGGTCCTTGTCTGTGTACCTGGGATTAGTTCTATTGTTAGGCAAAATGGTCCTTTCAGGAGGACAGCAGAGCTGGGAAATGGAATGAAATTGTTAAAGGAAGGTCATCAACTGATAGAGGATGGAAGGTTAAGATTTCTCTAGGTTGCAGTTTCCTAATAAGGGCTATCCTTAGGCTGTATGGTGTCAGCCTTCCCAGGTAGACCAGACAAGAAACATGACCAGATGAGCTAATTCTACTTTATTGTAAGGCTACATTAACAGAATCGTGCAAGTCTGATAGTACAAATCTCCTGCCTTCTCTTTACAGCCTGAGAAGTTAAGGAAGTTCCTTTCTGAGTTTCTCTTTCTGTTATGCAACTGCAGGCTATGTCTTCTCTTATCTGAGTGTTCCCTAGGCAGCATCTCTTCCCCTGTCTCCCAAGGTCATTCCCACAGATGGTTACATCTGGTGAGGAGGCTTTAATTTGGTTTAGATGGGATTGCAGGGGAGCTTTGTCCGGGGCAGGGAGGGTCAATTTGAGTCTGATGGGATTAGGCAAAGAGGGGAACTGGTTTTTGACCCTGGTCATATCTAAAATACAGGGAGGAGAAGGGTGTGACCTCCATTTTCTTTGCTAGGTTTATTTTCTCCACTACACTTTGAGCCCGAAACAGTTGCTTCCAGTTCAAATTTATTATTCCACCTCACTAGAAATGTTCCAGTCATTCCAAAAGTGCTTGTGAAGAACTTTTCTGAGTTTGGCAAATAGTGAAACAGCATTTGAAGAGATATTTTGAACTTGAAATAAAATATTTGAGCTTGAAATGGGAAGTCTTATACCCATTTTGACTTTAACACATTTTGCATACCGCTGTATTCTTCCTCTCTGTATGATGTAGGCTTGGCTTAAAAATTGTCATTTATCTTGCCTGTATAAAACTAGGGTTCCCCATTCTGTGTTTTCATTAATTTTCAATTCTTTATTTATTTTTATTTATTGATCACATTTCTACGCCGCCCATCTCACTATATAAATGACTCTAGTTGGCTTACAAGTGAAAGAACTATAAAAATCTTTACAAACATAAAGATTGTAGTCTTCTTGTGTGAGGCATCAGACTGGTTTTAGAGTTGCTCGCTATATTTGGCTCAGATCTGGTTTAACCTTTGCAGAAATTTTTGGCAGAGTAGATACCAGTTATAATGATCTACAGTAATGCTACTTCCCTTTTGAGGTTTTGCCTAAGCAGAAACTTTCTAATTTTTCATATTAGCCTGCTCTTAAATTGCAGACTATATTTTAAATGTCTAGATGTTTTTCTGTGGTTGTTTTTTTCCATAGGATTTAGTGAATTGATTCCACCTTCACATTTCCAGAGCCAGTCAGCACCACCTCCAACAGTGTCTACTACTGTGCCTTGGGGGGCCACAGCTTATCCTAACTGGGAGGCTACTGAACTCAGGCGAGAGAATTTGCGGTTGAAAGATGAACTCCAAAGATGGACCACAAGAGTAGATAAGACAGAAGATACAAGAGAAAAAACCAGGTGAACAATTCTGGATTTTACTCATTTTCCCTGAACCTTTTAATTCTGTGTGCAATCAGTGAGCTAGGAGAGGAAACTATTAGAAGATTATTGGTTTGAACTATTTCTTAGCTGTACAACTGAGAGTAGCACCTTTTAGGCTCGTTTTTCTCTTGTTCTGTTATTTATCTTTGGACCCTCTACCTTGGTTTTATCTGGTATCTAGCAGTTCAACCCACTTATGGTCTCTTTGACTCATGGCTTTTAGAAGGGAAATACCGTGTATTCCATTGTTCATATTACTGAGTGAGCAGTTCCTAGAATTGTCCTTCCTAACCTAGATGCTCTTCAGATTGTATGGACATCAAATACCTGAATTCTCAGAAATAGACATACTGGCTGGAAAATTCTGTGAACTGCAGCTCACACATCTGGAAGGTTGCAATCAGGATGGGGAAGTCTACCTCGAGTATTCTACCTTGAGACAGGAGAACTTCCTGACATTTTCCTCTCTTCTATCCAAGGTCCTTGGATGGATTGGCTGAGCCCTCAAATGTGACCCTGGCAATGTCTCAACAGGCTGAAATCATCTCCCATCAGCTCCATGAGATCCAGCGGTTGGAGTCAGAACTTAATGCCCTCCGAGTTTCCTCTGCCCAACAGGAGGCAACAGTAGCTGCTCGGGAAAGTGCCTTGTCCAGTCTCCAAGGAGAACTAACATTATTCAAAAGCCAGAACCTCACTGAAGTTGCTGCCCTGAAGACAGAACTGGAAGAAGTCAGGAAAAGTAGTCAACAAGAGAAAGAGGCCCTAAGGAACGAATTAGAAGAGCTTAGGAAGCAAAGTCAGTTGAAAGCAGATTTCCTGAGGGAGGAACTGGAGTCAACCAAGGAAAGGAGCAACCATGAAATTGCCCTGGTGCAGGGGGAGCTACAGCAGATGATTGAAGAGGCAGAAGTGGAGCAGAAGAGGCAGGAGGCGAGGGTTCAGGAATGCCAACAGGCAGTGCTTAAAGAGTGCCAAACAAAGGTAACTGCTGAATGAAAAGCATGTTGAGAGATAATGTTCTTTAGAAAAGATATAGAATAAAATAACTTGCAGAGCTCTCTGGAAGAGAAGGCACTGGAGATGTCTAGGAGAGCAGTGAGTTTCAAGTAGAATAATAGAAATGAGCCTTTGTACCAAGTTTCCAGCCTCTTTTTTTCTTCCCACAGTTGAATAAGCTGTCTGAAGTCTATGAAGCTGAAGTTAGTTCCCTGAAGCATCAGATACGCGCATTCCAGCAGGATTTGGAAGCTCAGCGTAAGGAAGCCAGCCAGTTAAGGGAGAAAAAAGATACACTCCAGAATCAGCTCAGGTTGATCCATTTCTTCATCCCCTCTTCACACCTCTCCCTTAACTGGTACTGGGATTTTATCCAAGATAGTCTCTGGTTTCTTTCTTCCAGTGTGACTGAGGCAGAACTGGCTTCCCAGAATGCTTTGGTGCTGCAGTTAAAGACCTATGTGGGGGAGCAGAAGTCAAGTAAACCTGGTTTTGAACAGGAGCAGCTAATTAATCAAATACAGGTGAGAACATAAGCAGGGCTGTGCTGGATCAATCCCCTGGCCCATCTAGTCAAGCAATCTGTTCTCACAACCAATTCCATAGGGAAGCCCACTAGGTAATCACACTGCCATTAAAGCTAATAGCCATGGCTCTTCTTGACTTCCATGAATTGGTCCAACCCTTTTTTGAAGCCAACCAAGCTGGTAGCCAGCACCACATCTCATGGTAGTGAATTCTGAAGTTGAATTACACGTTATGTAAAAAAATAATTCCTCCTGATTCTGCCAGGACCAGGATTCAATTTTATTGTGTGACCTCTGGTTCTAGAGAACTGGGAGGAGAAGAGTGTACACACTGAATGAGCAGGTCATGTTCTTTTTTTGTCTGAATTGATGAGCACACAACACTTTTTGTCTTTCAAAACTGAATACACCATTTTTCTTTTGTTTCAGCAACTTGAGGATGAGAAGGAGGCTCTGAAAATTACAGCTGAACTTCTGCAAGTTCGTGTGGCTTCATTAGGTGATATCTTGGCTGTACAGGAGACAGAGCTTGGCAAAAAGGTGATTTCATTTGAGCACTTTGGAAGGTTCTGCTTTCTTATCTAAATGGGGTTTGGAATATAATGATCCAGATAGGATTGCAGTAGTACTTGTAACAGGATATAAAACCCTACAGAACTTACGATCTGGATACCGTATATAACTGAGTGCCTTCTCTTACACATACCTGTCTGTCAGCTAAGATTTAGGGAAGATGGCCTTTTGCAGGTACCCCATGTGCCAGGGATCCACGTTGTGGTGACCTGCAAGAGAACATTCTCAGTACAAATTCCCAATAGAATCATGGAATGTAAGGGTTAGAAGGGAGTTTGTAGTTTTTCTAGCCAAACACCTGCTCTATGCAGGAATCCACTTCAACTGCAGGTGGTGGAATTTTACAGTTGTGGAACTTCCCCTGTTCAGGTATGGCTGAATCCTAACCTTCTAAGCTTTTGGACAAGTTGAGACATAATTGTTCATCAGGCTTTTAGTTAAATTAGCACTGGTCTGGTCTGATCTGATCTGATCAGGTGTTATTATCCTGTTTTACAGTTACATTTATTAAGGTTCTGTTGTTTAACTATTTTAAATTGGTTTACATTTCTTTTTAATTTTTAATGAACTGTACCCAACTTTAAGATTGCTTTTGATTTTAAAAAAGCTGGAAGTTTTATAAATAATAAATGAGCGTGCAGAAGTGGAGTTACTAATTCTGGAGGAAACTTCATTGTCAACTAAAGGAGATAGTATCTTTGGATTACATTTTGCCCAACCCTTTGGTTCAGTGGTCATGATGATCTCCTGTTGTCTCCAAAGCACTATCCAACTTTCTTCTCAGAAGGCCCTTATTATAAGCACATCCCTATTCCAAGAGTGGTGCACAATCTAGGGGTCCCCTGCACTCAGAGCTCCTGTTCAATGAGCAAGTAGTAACTCTGGTTGAGAAAGCTTTTGCACAACTCCCTCTGGTGTGTCAGTTGCACCCTTTCCTGGATTGGAGGCCCTTCAGACAGTCACTCATGCCCTAGTCACCTCATGGCTTGACTGTTGCAACATGCTGTGCATAGGGCTGTCCTTGAAGACTGCTCACAAGCTTCAAATGCTCCAGTATGCAGTAGCATAGACAATGATGGGCATGCCAATATACCCATGTGACACCTCTGCTCTGTGAGCTGCACCGGTTGCCGGTTTGCTTCCAGGTGCAATTCAAGATGTTGGCTATGATGTATAAAATAGTACATGGCATAGGGCCTGGTTATCTGAGGGACCACTTATCTTCCAGGTGTCTGCCTGGCTGGTAAGAGGCAATAGGCTTGGCATGCTCTGGGTCCCTTCAATTAAACATAGTCATCTATCGAGACCCAGGCCTTCTCTATTGCGGTGCATGTATTTTCCCCCCAGCGTTTATAAACAGCGTGAAACAAAACACTGGACGATAGATGCCTGTCATGTTTACCATCTAAGAAAACATACAGAGACAACAGCAGTCTTGGCAACAGTGCTGGAGACAGACATTTTGCTTCTCATTTTTAATTACACAATTTTTTAAATATAAAAAGTCAGATGGGGTGGTGGGAGCCTGGCAGACTCTAAGGGAGGTATCTATTTGCATACTTGTCTCTGGTTTCCAGGAGCTTTCATATCTGGATAATGTTTGAGTTGTGTGCGTGTGTAAGCCTTCTTGTGCATCCTGAATGTATTGATCTACCATTTGTGAGAACAAGACTTTGGCTTTTTCCATATGCCACCAATGGTGTGTTTGTCCTTCCTGGTATCTGTGGTCATTCCAAGATGATGAGTACATTGGATGTCTGATTTTGTGCTTTTATCTTCTCAGGTGCATCTCCAGGACCCTCTCCAGTCTGAGTCATCTCAAAAAGTTCAGTGCCTGCTGACGAGATGGCGGGAGAAAGTATTTTCTCTTCTGGTGCAGCTGAAATCTCAGGAGCTGAGCCACAGGGATGGCACTAAACAGTTGGAGAAGAGGGTATATCCATGAATAGGGGGTGGGAGCTTGAGCTGGTGTAGTGGCTAAGAGATTGAATGTGAATCAGGAAATATGTAGTTCAGATTTTGCCTTTAACCATGACTTACTAGATTTCAGCCTCAGCTCTTGCATCATCTGCATTATAATCCTGACTAGTAGCATTATATCTGGCCTTATGTATTTTTTTTTAAAGTATAAGCTGCCCACAGTCTTTTTGGAGTTGGGTGGCCTTGAAACCCAAGAAATAAGCAAATAATTCTCTGTCCCTAGGTGAAAGAACTAGAAGAAGAAGTAGAGTTTAAAGAACAGAAAGCAGTGCTGTTGCTCCACAGCCTTGAGGACAAAACTGCTGAAGCTCACATGGAAAGAGTGAAAAACAAGGTAATCCATTCTCATGCAGCTCCTCTTAAAATAGAAAGATTTGTGACAACTGTATTATTTGGAAATGATAGTCCCTGGAGTGACTGATAGTAGTTGGTAGTTGATGGAAGAAAATAAAAGGAGGAGGATTCGCTGTGTTTCAGGAGAGATTTCCTCAGTGAAGGAAAAGACTGTAAGAATAACCACAGTAGAGAAGGGAAGGTAATTAGGAAAGGGGAGGTGGCTTTAATTTTGATGAAGTGAATGAACATGCAGCTTCTGACCCTGGGGCTTTCTGCTTTCTTCTGAGCGGTGGCCATTCTCTTCCCTCAGAATTTCACCTCTAATGTTCTCTGATGTTCACCAAAGTCACAGTCAGTTCAGCAACGGTGGGCTGGGAGGGGAATCTGTATGCACACAAGGCAAACTAGGGGCAACATTTTTCCTCAGGAACATCCCATTTCTTCCTGACCGTTGCCTCTTCCCTGGATGGAAGTGCCATCAGGGAGGGCATTTGTTTCATCGCTGCTTGCTATGAAAGCTGGATTGAGAGCGATGTCTAGTGCCATTGGCACGAAACTGAGTTAGCTTCCTTTTTTTTTTTTTCTTTTGTGGGATCAGTCCCCTTCTCCTTCTTTTGAAGAGATGAGGTAAAACACTCGGCAAAGAAAAGAAGGAATTACTGGTAGGCCTCAGAGTCTTCTGGCTTCTTTGATGATGTGGACATTTCTGCCATAGGAAAAGCCATAACAAATCCTTGGTGCAGAGAACTCAGTTGCAGAATTCAGCAGGTCTCAGATGGCAGTGATCAACTCATTAAAATGGTTAACTGAGGGCAGGACTTTTCCTTCTCTCCAGAGATTGTTTAGTCAGCCTTCTCAGAGACAAGGTTTGAAGGATCTGGGGAGATCACTAAGTCCAGCATTTTTCCTGTGGAGATTTTTGTTCACATGTCCTCTCAGTAATAGAAAGAGCAGTGTGAGGCTTGGGTAGAGTCAGTCAATGTCCTCTTGAAAAAAGATTTTTTTTTCTGTGTCTAAACCCTTAGAGAAAGAGATTGGCATATTTAGATTCTGAGCTGTTTTTGTCTCCTTTGCAGACCCTGATGAATTTGCAAAGGAAAGAGAATTTGCAAAGGCAACAAGAGAACTTGTTAGTCCCTCAACTTGGTTGCAGTTGATCAGTAAATATATCATTGATTAAGCATGGGTCCTTTCCCACTTTTGTGTGTGTGTGTGTGTGTGTGTATGTATCAGGAGAACAGGAGCGAGTAGCTGTGTGTCCTGTTCAGTGAATTAGTGCTTTCTTTTCCCCTAGGCCAGTGTTTCTCAACCTTGGCAACTTGAAGTTGTGTGGGCTTCAACTTCCAGAATTCTCCAGCCCTAGGCCTTCAGAAGTTGTGAGGCAGTTCCAATCTGGGCAATCACAAGGAGAGTCTTTAGGTGCTGTAGTAGCTACAGTTAATTAAAAAGGAATAACTAATAAAGATTTTTTGCTGAAAGAATTCTAGGTTCCCGTAGCAGATGAACCTGGGATTATGTTAGTTTCTGGCAATATGTTTCAGAATTGTGGATAAAATCAGCTCAGCTTTATCCATTTAGATAGCTGTCTTTATAAGAGAGTTTCAAGGTTTTGGCTTGTAAAAGTCCTGAATTGCATACCCCAGCAGCTCTTAGTACTCTATAAAGTTTTTTGGCTAATGAGCATAGACTTCTGTCTTTGATAATAAATCCAAGATTAGTTGTCATATACAGTGGAACCTCGGTTTATGAACTTAATTCGTTCCGTGACTCTGGCCACAACCCGAATTGGTCGCAACCTGAAGGTAATTTCCCCATAAGGTTCAGTGTAATTACCGTTAATCCGTTCTGGCGTGGAGGACAGGGAGGCGGCTATTGCTTGAAGGGAGAGTCTCCCTCCCTACGACCACGTGTCAGGGGCAGAAAATGGCCGCGGACCACGTGTCAGGGGCGGAAAATGGCCGCGGACCACATGTCAGGGGTGGAAAATGGCCACGGACCACGTGTCAGGGGCGGAAAATGGCTGCAGACCACGTGTCGGGTGGAAAAGTGGTCACGGACCACGTGTCAGGGGCGGAAAAATGGCCGCGGACTGTGTCATGGGAGGGAAAATGGCCGCGTATCCTGCTCGTACCCCGAGGCGGAGTTCGCAAACCAAGGTAAAGTTTTGCGGCCGGAGCTGGTCGTAACCTGAAAAGTTCGTTAGCAGAGGCGTTCGTAACCCGAGGTACCACCGTATTCTTCGGCCTGTATCTTGGCAGTAGATGTAATGAGTTAAAATACAAAATTGTAATATACAGAGGGTGAGCAAGTTCATTGTCTGAGTTCCTAAATCATCATTAGAATGCATTAAAACAATATTTTGTATGCTTGCCTGAACTGCTGTCATCTCTACAACAAAAGTAAAAGGTAAAACAAGTTGCTGTTTTGCACAGGAGAAAAACATCCCAACCAAAACAGATGGCAACCTGCCCATGAATAAAAAACTGCTGTGCCAGGAGGTACCTCTGTGTACTCTGCATTGGTATCTGCCTAGGCAAAGGTGTTGGGAATTCTTGGTAGCCAACAGAAGGTAGGAGGTAAATCAGAAAAGGATAATAGAGTTGATCTAGCTGCTGTTCCCACGTGCACCCTCAGAAACTCAGGTAAAATTGGAACCTAGAATGAGAAAGGGGGTTATTTAATTCTAAAATATGGCTTTATAAAAGCATTAAGAGCTTCTCCCTTATACGATATGTTCTGAAGAGATCACAAGAAAGAATGTTCAGACCTATCCTATTCAGCAGGCCACATTGGTCTGGAATCTTCCTTTTCTGACAGACTCTGCAAACAGAGAGGTTGCGCTCAAACGAACAAATGCATGGTCTTCAGCAGAGGGCAGAGGCTGGTGAAAAAGCCCTTCGGGAACTGGCAGACTTTGTCAGCAGGTACAGTAATGGGGAGCAGAAGGCAAAAAATGGATCCTTGGCTTTGCACCAAATATCAGTTCAGTTTGTAATTCTTTGCTAGCTCCCTTACTCCCTTTGCCCCTACTTTATGCTGCAGGATGCGTTGCACTCTCTCTCAGCTCCTTCCTCACAGGATTGTTACTGAGGCAAATAACGAAAAGGAGACCCCCCACAGAAGTCCCTTGAGATCCTAGAGGAAAGGCAAAATATAAATCTAAATAATAACAACAGTTAGATTAGCGACCTTCAGCGGCACCTCTTTCATTTGCGAGGCACTCTGTTGGCACAACAACCAACAGTACAGGATCCACTGTGATTGTTACTCCATTTGTGTTTGGTCCTCTCCCCTCCCAAGAGGGCTCTTGGGATTGTGCAACTGGCTCATCTAGTTCAGTTTTCTGTGTCAATATTGGCCAACCAAGTGTATCTGGGAAATTTACAAGCATGGACAGGAGGGTCTAGCCCTTTTCTTTTGGTACATCATAGCAACTGGTATTTAAAGTATGGTTATGATTCTGGAGATGGTAAAGAACTATCAGCGTAATCTTTCATGAATTTGTCCAGTCTCTTTTTAAAATGATCTACATTACTGTCCATCACGGCAGTACGTTCCACAGTTTAACTATTTTTGGGGAAAGAAATGCTTCTGATCCAGGTGATTCTGATTGTCCCTGCATTTAGTTTCAGTGGATTATATAAAAATCTAATATTGTGAGAGGGAAATCTTCCTACCCACATTTTCCATATCTTGCATGATTTTATGCACTTCAGTCATGTATCCCATTCCTGCCTTTACTCCACACTAAAAAAAATGTCAACACTAGTTGTTCTTCATTGGAGCACTCCCTAGCAACTTTTTTTGCTTGCCTTTTTGCATCTTTTCCAGCTCTGCAGTATCCTTTTTGAGGCACTGGCAGAATTGATCCAATATCTATGTTCTGTTTAGTGCCAGTTAAGCTGGAGATGCAAATTCAGCTTTAGGAGGCTGCAAAAACCCAAAATGCTGAAGGGCCCAAATTCCCTATCTGGATGATTGTCAGTGTTGGTGCGATGTCTGCTGCACACTGAATTATTTCACTCACTGAGTGTTTCTAGGGAAATATTGCAAGATTAGAGTAAAACGAAGGGGTCAAAAGGATTCATTACCATACATTCACTTCTGGTATCTGCTGAACAGGGACAACTGGTTAGGTAATCAGTAGTCAGACTGTTTTTAAAAGACAATCCCAGTTAATTAGACACTATATTTTGAGAAAATTAATTGATTTTAAATATAGATAGTACTAATTTAGAGCCTTGGTGTATATTTCTGAGCCCTTTACTTTCCAAGTTAGAGAATCTAAACATTTTGAAAAGTTTTGATGCTTACTCTTGATGCAAACTGAAACACAAACCAATTGCTTCTTAGGCTAAAACAGCAATGGATGGGTCAGGAAGAGACATGGAAGGCAGCTTTATCACGGCTTCTGGGCCTGGGAAATAGAGTCAGTTTTGCAACCAAGAGAGTTGATACCATCCAAGGTAAGCTATTGAACAATCTAGATTATCTTAACTAAGCTTGTCTGGCATGTTTTTCCCCAATTATTATATTACCTCCATATAAGAAAATATAATTCAACAGTAGCTTTACAAAACTTTTGTTTTGACTTACTGTTTTAAAGCAAGCTTCCTGCTCTTCTGATGGTGGATATTATCTGCAGATATTGTTTGCTGAAAGTTGTGGCACGCAGATGGACATTCTAAGCAATACTCTTGGCTTATTCCTTATTAATACTAAAGGAAATAAATAAAGGAAATTTATTTTCCCTTTATACTTTGTTTCTGTTACAATAGTAATGAGTACT
The DNA here is from genome assembly GCF_059951505.1 of Python bivittatus. NCBI lineage: Eukaryota > Metazoa > Chordata > Lepidosauria > Squamata > Pythonidae > Python > Python bivittatus. Next base: position 89,706,317 of record NW_028277035.1, read on the forward strand.
GGAACAAGTTTCACAGAGAAGTTCAGAACTATTCTCTATCACTACAGAGGGCAGAACAGGAGATAAAGTTTAAAGTTGTTTCCATCTGAGTATTAGAAAAAACTTCTTAAGCATCTGCAATTAAACAGTGGCTCCACTTATCAAGGGAGGTGGTAGGCTCCCACTCGCTTGGACATGTTCAAGCAGAAGTTTTAATTTGGATTCCTGTATACATGAATAGTTTTTGGTGCTGAGGGCTAGTATTTGTTTGCTTTTAAATTCTGGGTTAATTTTATTAGACTGATTATTTATTTGGACATCTGATTTGGTAAAGTCCTTAAGGTCCTGGACTAGGAGCAGGGAAGCCATCTGGTGATTTTGGGTCAGCCATTTCCTCTCAGCACCTAGGAAGAAGGTGAGGGCAAACCTCTTCCAAAAATGTTGCTTAGAAAACTGCATGGATTTGTCCTTGTAATCACCAGAAATCAAGTCTGACCTGCACGCACACACACACACATACATACATATATACATATGTATGTATGTATAAATACATTTGTACCCTGCTGCAGTGTAACTATAGTCGGTAACTTACAGAATATACAATACTTGTAAAAACAATTAAAACATTCATGGTATGATATAAATTAAATGATATCATAAAACCCCAACAGAGACAAGAAACAAACAGGGACAAAAATAAGACTTAAAAGTGGTGCAGTGCATAAATTAATGCTCTCCAGAATAGTTATTGTAGCTTTTGTATCACACCTTAGCAGAGGTGTGAAATAAAATAAATAAATTCAACTATAAGTCTTGCCATCTTTACTAAGCTATAGTTTGTGGAAGCCATGATATGAAACTGATATTAAACAGATGATGAACTTGTGGTATTCCAGAAACCTTTCCCTTGTTTAAAACCATTACAACTGCTTGCCTACCACTTCTCATCCTGTTATTGCAGTCAGTGATCACTGCCAAAACACAACTCAGTTACTGGGATAAACATATTGTACTTATTTTTGGAGCTCTTTATTTGGGGTATTTCCTTTGTGTGTTGGGGGCAGGGGGAAGTAGGCTTATTGCCATTGAAATGATCACTATTTGTTGTTTCTTTTCATCCTAACGCTTTCAGACTTTTGTGTATTGGAGAGGTTGGAGATGATTTTGTTTTAATTAAATGTAAAAATGTTGACATTCTATTCATTGAGTTGTGCATTAGATGACTTCCTGCAGTCTGGTATTTCTGTACTCTTTCAGATAACCAGAGATATTTCATACAATATGCTTCTTCCTACACTGCAATTATGTACTTACGTTCATGCCAGCTTGAGCAGTTTATTTCTGCAGAAATTTGTGAATAAACATTTAGTTCCCCATCTAGCTTGGATAGGATCTTGCCATGTTAATGCCTTGTTAAAGTGCAAGATTTACAGTTCAGTTAGTTTCTATTTTATCTATTTTGCATTCTAGGGCTTTTATGCCGGAAAGTAGCACTGGCAAAACTTCAGCAAGAAGAAAAACTCTGTGTTGCAGGAACAGATCAAGAGTAAGTTCAAAATTCCAAATCTCAGAATAAGTAAAATGCAGGTTGGTTGAGCCCTTGATAATTCAGTATGTTTCTTTATTTAAAGGCATAGTGCCAATTACTTTCCTCCACACGTTTGAATATTACAGATTATTCTGGCTCAGGTTTTACATATGGGTATTGAGGCTGATAAACTACTTCCCATAGCTAGTTGGTGCATTAATGGCTCAAATGGTGTTTGAGTTCCAACCAAATGCACACTTTTCTGCAGAGAGTTCATGCAGCCCTGGACTAGGGTGAAATTTTTGTAACTTCTGTAACTCCCCAGAGCTCCCCTCTCCCATGCAAAAATGCATCAAAAAGTCCCCACCTGTTGACTTTTGGTGATGACTTCAAATCATCCAGATCCCTTTACTAGACCCCAGGTAGGACACAAAGATGGTGGAATCTCTAAGCCCAAAAAAGGTTTCCCATTCGTGGTCTACATATTGTGAATTATATCAGAGAGAGAAAAGGCTGGAATGAATGCCTCCAGCTCTCAGGAAAAAATATTGGAGCATTATAAGGTAGAGTTAGAAGCCAGAACTTCTAAGCATCAGTGCGATTAAGTTACAATGTGTTTTTTACTGGACAAGGCAAAAAGAGAAAGCCCCAAGTATGATACAACAAACATGGCTTCTGCTCACCATTTCTTTCCAGGATTCAGCCATCTTACGAAGACCTGCAAGCTGAGTTACATATGCTGCATGAAGAACGAGACCGACTCTCTGTGGAGCTTAAATACGGGACTCAACTCATAGAAAAGAAGGTGGCTGAAGCAAGAGAGAGAGGTGATTTCTGTACTATTGCATTTCAGACAGTAGGTACAGGCTGGCAGGATATTCCACACAGATCAAAATTCCAGAAAATGGGCAAGTCAGAAAAAATGCCATTTTAGCCTCTTCTTCACCCAGTTATACAGGAAATCTTTTATGTGGAAGAGAATTAATCTGTGTCGACAGCTGCAGTTTGAAGTAATATGGCAACAAGGCCTTGTTCACTCGTTGATGCTTCCCCAGTGCTTAGAGCTGAATTGCGCAGCTTTTTCCGAGCTCTGGGGAGTGAATGTAGCAATATTGGTTTGCTGTGTCCTGTACTCTTTTTGACTCTTCCTGTTCACTCTTCTTCTGCCCTACAGCGGAGTCTGATCTGAGCAAAATGAGGGAGACATTGCAGAGCCTGCAGGAGACGCTAGAGGCAAAGACGGTGGTAGAGCAGGAACTGAGGCAACAGTTGGAGGCCACAGAAAAGCAACTGGAGACAACCAGCAATGAGCTCCACAGGAGTGCAGGCGCTGCAGATAGTTTGAGACAGGAAGTGGCACAATTGAGAGGAGAGTATGAGAGAGGTATGTGAAGTCCTTCAGAGGCAGGAAGAATTTATTCCTGGAGATACGCAAGCTCTTGCACCTGAAGGGTCTTTTTTTTCCTATTGTGAAATAAAGTATAGTTGCAGGAATGCAATTACAGCACACAAGCACATATAGAGAGAGCTACAGCTCTATATTAAGATTTATCTTGTATCTCAGGTACATTATCTATAAACTGAGTTTTCTGTGATGCGTCAGAGTCTTACTCCTGAAGCAAAAGTTTCCTAGAATACTGAATCAGCTCCTTCTTTCCTGAATATTAACAAAAATGGTATTTTTTAGCTTAATGACTAAGGCTGGGTTGCAGAACCAGGAGAACTTGGCTTATGGCAGTTACCACCTGAGATAGGAACTTAAAAAAAAGGTTCCTATCTATTTGAAGCCCCCTTTAATGGACAGCTGGTTTATTTTTCCCTACTATTCCTTCTGAGGCAGCTAGGTACATTTTTCCGGCTGACAGAATGTGATCAGATTAGAGGACTTCTGAAGTCTTTTCCAGCTCTTTCATTTACAGTATACATTCCAACCTCTTAGATGCAATAAGATTGTCAAATAGTATCACCAGCAATGTAAAGACAAAATGGCTATTGATATATTCAGGTGATGGATGCCCCAGCAATACTTGATGGGCCAGTCATCGCTGGAGTCCTTAGGGGGTGTACCAAATGCCAAAAATCTCACTAGTTAAAATATAAACATTGTAAAATTGAGGCCTGCTGAACCTGTGATTCGACTGAAACTGAAGTAGCTAATGGCCACCAGAGGCTTAATGCCTGTGAGTGGGGGGCAGGGGAGGGTATAATTAATGAATCTCTGGTGAGCTACTATGCATAACAAAAGGACTCCAGTTTGGTTTGGTAGTTGCATTTACGCATGGAGAGCTGGCAGTGGCAGTGGTCAAATAAGAAATGGGAGGGAGCATTTACCAACAGCAGAAATCATACAGAATCCAACAGGGTGTATTAAGAAAAAATAAAGGTTAAAAAAAAAATAAAGGTTAGGAAAAAAAGCAGGAGTGGGAGACATTTTAGTTAAAGTCAGTGCCCTTTCTTCACAGCCCTGCAGGAAAAGGTAACAGAAGTTGAGACGCAACTGCGGAACGATCTCTCAGAAATGGAAAAAGCACTCAATACAGCACGGAGAGAGCACGCCAAAGCAGGTAAGAGTAACATACTGGTGGCAAAGGAAAAAGACCAAAGAAGTTTTGTTATCTGTGACAGAAGCCTTTTTCTTTTTTAAATAACTTTATTAAATTTTAAAACAGAAACAGTAAAAACTATCAAGAACTAATATAAAAGAAAGAAAGTAACAAGAGGAAAGAAAAATTAGAAAGAATAGTCAAGATCAAAAGTGCAGAAAACAAGAAAAGAAGCAAAGAAAGAAAAAGAATTGACTTCCGACCCTCCTCCCAACAGATATGTAGCAGTATACATCAAACTCTTGCTCTAAGTTTACAATATAACTTTCATTATTTCTATTAACCCATATTATTTCTAATAATCAAATCCATACAACATTTTTTTCTGTTTCCTGCAAAAAGTCCAAAAAAGGTTAAATTATACCTTGTTTAAGTTTTTTTAAATGATGAAACACTTTTCTTCTCTTATGTGAAGCATATGGATTATAAATGGCTAGAGTATATTCCACTCTAGCCATTTATAATTCATAATTAAGCCAGTAATTTAGAAAAGTCTATACCTGTGGCATCCAACTCAGTCTATTTTTTCATCTTCCTCCTGGCTCTGTTTAGCTTTTGAAATTGTCTTCTCATCATCCTCCATTTGAATCTCCTCTAAATCTCCTTTGAATTTTTCCAGAAATTCTTTGGCTTTATGAATGGAATTCAGTCAAAATCTGTTTGAAAGTAAAAATCACTCCCTCCAGTTTACCCCAGTGAAACAAAACCTTCTGTTTCAATATCTCTGTCAAAAAGTAATCCTTTCTCTTATGCAAAAATTTGGTGGGAATAAATTTTAATATAATTATATCCACATTACCAATCTTCAATCTTGTATTAAAATGCCATTGCAAAATTTGATCTTTGGTCCTTTTCTTTGCAAAATGTACTAGCGCATCCCTTGGAATATGTCTAATTGCTGCTGAGCGTGAATTTACCTGGTACACCTTATCAGTTTCATCTTCAGTTTTTCCCCCTCCCAGTTTAAGAATTCTGCCAGTGCTTGAACAACCCGTCTTCTAATATTTTCACCCGGACTTTCCGGAATAGCTCTAACTCTCACAGTATTCTCTCTTAATTTCAACAAAGCCATATTATCTAATCCTTTCTCCAACTCACGATCTCTGGTTTCTGCTTTATTCTCCAACAATTCCATTCTTTCAGTAACCTGCTTCATTTCACCATACATTTGTTTCATATCTCCATCCATCTTATCTAATCTTCCATTTTTTTTCCAAAGCCATAAATTTAACTTCAAGGGACTGAGCCAATTTGGCCCCTAGTTCATCAAACATTGGCTTAAGTGAACTTAAAGGGACCGTTTTCTCTTCAACGTTTGTTCTGTAGAACCTCTTCTCATTTCCTTTGCCACCTTTCTTGTAGCCACTTTTTTTTCTTTTTACAAAGCGGGCTAAAGGATATAGTATATATAAGTGAAAGTAAGCAGACAGTTCACGCCCTCTGGTGTCTTTCAAACTAATTGCAGGCATATGCCAACAGGAGATACACATAGGGTTCAAATTACAATTCTTGTTTTTAAAAATTCAGCCAATTGATCAGGATGGCAAAGGAAAACAAAAAAAATCCCAAGGAAAAATCACGTTTGGTTATTACAGATGGAGATGAAGAATTAAACTTTTAGCTGATAAATCTTCTCCTTTCACTGTAGTCTTTTTAATATTCTCATTATCATCCAGCTTTTTGCGACTTATTCAAATTACATTAAAGCTGTAATTCTTCCTTTAAATGTATTTTTATTTTTTATTTATTTAAGCAATTTATATGGCCGCCCAACTCACTCATGGTGACTCTGGGCAGCTTACAGGAATAAAAATCCCAAATACAAATCCCACTCCACCCCCTGGCGACAACAGTATATTTACACTAGCCATTTGATGAGCTCCATATCAACCTGGGATCCCCAGGCCCGCTGGCAAAACCATGTCTTCAGGGCCTTGCAGAAGAGCATCAAGGTGGGGGCCGGTCTCATCTCTGCAGGGATGATGTTCCACAGGGAGGGAGCCACCATGGAGAAGGCCCTTCTCGGTCCCGCTAGATGGACCTCCTTAATAGTGGGGACCTGTAACATACCCTGCCTCCCCAATCTGGTGGGTCAGGCCAATGAAACTAGGAAAAGGCGGTCCTTCAGATAACCTGGCCCCAAGCCATGTAGGGCTTTAAAGGTGACAAGCAGCACCTTGAATTGGACCCGGAAGCAAATCAGCAGCCAATGCAGCTCCTGCAAGAGAGGTGACGTGTGCAAATCTAGGCTTGCACAAAACTATGCAGGCCGCCGCATTCTGAATCAACTGACGCTTCTGGATACTTTTCAAGGGCAGCCCCATGTAGAGCACATTACAGCAGTCAAGACAGGAGGTGACTAGGGTGTGGGTGAGTGTGAGTACCACCCCCTCCCCCAGAGAAGCATTAATCACTGCCAGAACCCACCCACGTGTCACATCCTGGGAGGCTTCCACCAACCAGGAGAGGCACGGGTTTAAAACACAGGTGGTTGCACTCATGCTCCCTAGGATCCTGTCCACTTCCTCAAGAGCAACAGGATCAAACCATTCCCAGATAACCAGGCAAGAGCCTGGCCTAGGCACCTCCACTGGACCAATGCCATGCCGATGTCTAACTGGGAACGAATCTTAGTGACCTTGTCTTCCAGAAAATCAGCAAATGCCTCAGTGCGCCCCTGCAGGTAGACTTCTGCATTCTCCTTCCCCAGAAGGAAACGGGTCACCTTAAAGAGGGTCTCTGGGTGATTATCTGCAGATGCAATTAGTGCAGAGAAGTATTTATGCTTAAATAGTCTCAGAAATAATGAAAAACACCAGGAGAATTACTTATTTGTTGCAAAGGAAGATCTCTCTTACACTGAAAAACAGTTATAATCCAAAGTGATTTAGAAATGAGGTTTGGCCGGCTCTGGTGTCCATATTAGGGCTGCACCACAGCTGTGAACAAGGTTAGATCTTCCGTCTCTGCGGTGAGCTTTTGAGGAACAGCCATCTGGAGACTGAATGGGTTGATTTGATGGGGAAAACACATTCTACACAGAACTCTTACACTTAGCCTGGAATGACCTTTACCTGAAGTTCCAAAGGGCTGCTGCCATTCACGGTAGATGGTATGCATCAGCTGACTGACCCTACGGCAGTCAGGCACATGACGGTAAGAGCCTTGCATTCCTCACTCAGCAATATGAATCCCTCTGTGAATGTGCTTATATCCGTAGTGGTTGCCCTACGGCAAGCTGAGCGGCAGGCAGCAAGAGACAAAGCAAGGAGTGAGGAACTGGCAAAACTTCAGGAGTCTGCAGCACAACAGGAAATGGCACGGCTTGAAGGTCGTCTGCAAGAGCTTGAGAGGGACAAAAACTTGTTGATGGTATGTTCGAGCAATAAGGGGGAGTTGTTGCCCCATGGGTGGCTGTTTTCACTAAGATTGCTTCCTTCCTTGTACAGGCCACCTTGAGGCAAGAAGGGCTATTAGCCCAGTATCGGCAGAATCGCCTGGCAGCCGTCCCAGCTAAGTCAGCTGGAAAGACAGGAACTAGTCCTCCATCTAAAGGTATAGATTCCTTCTCCCAGAACTCTATTGTTTCTCTTCCTGTGCTATCTCCAGTTAACGTAAGTGTCCTTTCTGCCCCTATCACATCATGTCCTTAAAGGTGTCTCTTTCCACAGAATCCTTGTTTGCTGTGTTAGATGACCTGCAGACTCTGGGTGCTGCTATCTTGGAGGAGGAAGAGGCTAATAAAAATACAAACACCGTTACTGACACTTAAAGACACAATGGGAAGGTAAAGTCTTGGAGAAGCACGGATGAGAGACGAGATAGATATTTGTAATAAAAAAAAATGATGTAAATAAGCATATATTTGAAATGCTCTTTTTCTTTTATCAAGTTCTGATTTTCTCATAGAGACTATCATGGATCTCTCACATTTTTGGGTGGGGGGAAATAATTCAGGGCCTCTGAAAATCATACCAATTGATATTGCACGACATAGCCAGGCTCTAATTCCTTACTATATACTTCTTAACATTGTATTTAGTATGTAGCATACAATTGACACTTTGTTTGCAGGACAGATAAAGCAGGAAAATAAAATGTTATGCTATTAAGGGAACTTACCAGTAAGACCAAGGAGAACCTGTCACCCTCTAGAAAATACAGATAGTACAGAGTGCCATTTGATTTCTTTAAGAAAACATCCAGCTTTCGGGGTTCCACTTCTAAGGGAGACTTTGTGCTTCTGAAGCAAACCACCACACTAGATCCCTTGTTTTTAGAATCAAGAAAAGGAATGACCCTATCAGGTTTATCAGTTTAATTGTATGTATTGATAAGCCTTGATTGATGCTTTTAATAATGTAATGCTTCATTTGCTTAATAATGTCCATCACCTTTTTGAAACCAAGCTATTGACAGGCCATTGAAGATCAGTTCCAAGGTGGTTCCTGTGCCCTTGATTCACAACTGATGCCAGTGTTTGGAGCAGTGTTTCTCAACCTCGACAACTTAAAGATGTGTAGACTTCAACTTCCAGAATTCCTATGCTGGCTGGGGAATTCTGGGAGTTGAAATCCACACATCTTCAAGCTGCCATGGTTGAGAAATACTGGTTTGGAGGATTAATTCTCTTTGCTTGGACCAACATGTTTCTCTCCTGTCTCTTCCTCTCTGCTTAGTGTGAGCAAGCCAACTGGACTTATACTTAAGATCAGCATTAGAGCAGGACTGTGGGTAGCTAACCTCAGGTTCAGATGTACCACTGAATCCAATACTCTCCTTCCAAACAAATGGTTAAACTGATATTCAGCCGTAAACTAGATCAGCTTTACCCATAAAGGGAACTTCCATGTATAAGGGGTAACTGAAGTTGTATCCAGAAAGTTGCTAAGAGTTGGAGTTAAGAGCTGCTTGCTTTTAGAAGTGTTGTGTAGCCACTGCATCTTTCTGTTAATGTGTAGAACTAGTTCTCTGCTCCAGTTCAGTTTAGCAGGGAAAAGCAAAGTCTGCTGAGAAGGGCAGGGAAGATGCGTCTCTGAAACAAATTCATTAAATGCTCTTGATGAAGATTTGACAAGCTAGCATTGTGGCTACATGAAATGCTTAGTTAGATAAAGCCTTGGTTTCTTTCTTCCTAAGGATGTATACCCTGGACCAGCTTAACTACGAACCGTCTGCCATGTGATTGTTTTCTGAAATTTTGCCAATATCTAAAACTCTATTGTAGGTGCCAGACCAAAGTGTTCTAACATACTCTTCATAAATCGCCATGCCAGAGAGAGAAGTGTTCGGTTTAGTTGTTACAGGACTCTGCAACAGGGAAGGGAACAGCGGTTAACGCGTGATAGGAATCTTCATGCTCCTCAGTGTATGTGGCAGAGTCCCTGCTAATGTGTGGCTGATGAGATCTAACTGTTTATCCTAGAAATGACTCCTGTAGTGGTTTGTGCATTACAAAGATTTGGATACGGCGAGCCTGCTGTGCTGCGTAGGATGAGCTGCATATTTTATTCTTGCTGATCTTCTATCATTCCTCTGGGTCATTTAGTAATTTGGGCTTCATTCTCCCCTACTGTATTATCCAAAGAGGATGAACACACAGGAAGAGGCAACCCCTCCCATGCTTTTACAGTGGGGGAATTGGGAACTGCTTCTGCCTGAAGACAGAATGTCCCCATTTACCTCCCCGTGCTCACCCTTTCTCCACAAAAATACCATTTGAGACCAAAAGGTGTACTGCCTAGAGCAGTGATGTCAAACCTTTTGGGCTTCACGTATCAAAAATTCGGAAAATGCCTAACGACTCTGCTGGCGTGTCACCCCCCCCCCCGAACAAGAGAAACAATTCTTTACATATTCATTTATTTTAAAAAATACAATCCACTTAGTCCAATGATGCGTGGTGCTATGTATTATATAAAGAAATGTCAAATAATTACAAAAATGAAATACCAATAAAACAAACTCAGTTTCTTGGGTTTGTTATTATCAGGCAGGGAGAATAGTTGTCAGGTGTTGATGAATGCTGTGATAGGTTTGCCATCACTGGCCTAGTGTTTCCATATGAGCAAATTTATTCCACATAAAGGCTTCAAATTATAAATCTTCCCTCTCTGACCTACTCCACGCCTCCCTCAGTTTGTTTTTTTGAGGAATTCTTCCCCCTTGCTGGGGGAAAAGCTGAAAGACTTGGCAGGGAAGGGCTTTAATAGAAATAGGGGACTGGAGACACTACATCCTGCCACTTCTGCCAGGAGCATTGGGAAGAGGGGACTCCATCCTGCTTCTGCCTACTAGAGGGATTGGGGTACTTCCCTCAACCATAAGAAAAGCAACACCTCATCCTTGAGCATCTCTTGATGAACTGGTTTGAATGGTGGAAATGTGTGTTCCGGTGCCCTGTCTTGCTTCGGATGATTTCGGTGTGTTAAGGCATGAAGCGTAACATTCAAAGGCTCAACAACAACAACAACAAAATACAGAGGTGGTTCTCGTTTACCTCCAGAACGTACATCCAGTATTTATGACACCTGTTTTATTTTAAAAGTGCCCGAGCCGGCGGCTCCGTCCGCCTTTTGGACACAACTTTTATGCCGGAGTAACTCGCTGTTTGCTAGGAAGAGGGCGGGGTGAGGCCGCTCAGAAAGGGTTGCCCAGCTGGGGGTCCCCCTCTGCTGCTTGCTTTTTCCAACGGAGAGCGTGGGAAGAACAGAAAAGGGCCGTTCTTTTGCGGCCGCGTTCGGCTCCTCCGTCAAACAAGCGCTTTCTTTCGCGGATTCCCACGCCGCGTCACCTCCCTCTGCCCACTTCGAGGGTATCCTCGCGTTGCCTGTACTTGGCCGCTGTCTACCTGAACAGCAAAGCACGGAAGGCGCTCGCCGCGCATCCCGCCAGTCGCTGCTGCTCCTCCTGCCCGGCAAAGGGCGCGCCCACGCCACCCAATCGCCTTCTGCCGGCCGAACGCGCCACGGCGCCGAAGCCCACCCTGACGCTCCCGCCAATCAGGGCCTTCCTCCGGCCCGGCCCGGCCCGGCCTCGACCTCGCGCGCTTATGCCCGCCGACCGCCCCTCAAGCCTTTCAGCCAACGGGACAGCAGGTTTTTCCTTCCAGTGACCAATAGGGATCGGAGGCTTTGCCCTTCCTTCTTCCGCTTGTTTCAGCTGGGCCAATTGGGGGCCAGCGCGCGCCGCTCGGAGCCCGGGGAGCTGCTACAGGAGCTGCGACCGGGTAAAGTCTCGACTGGAGTGTCAGTGGTCGCGCCTCCCCGCACCATTACCGCCACCTCGGCAAGGAACGAGACGGCAGGGTTCTAGAAGAGCGTTCCTAGGTGATCCGAGGCGTCTCTTCGCGTTGCCAAGGAGACGGTGGTTCAAGAGCCCTCCCCCAGGATCGTGTTACTACGGCGATGCCCAGGTTCTGGAACCACGTTGCCTAGCGGAGCGATGCGTGGGTGTTCCAGAATGCTTCCGAGGAAGGGCGGTCATCATAGACTTCGTTGCCGGGGAAACCGGAGAGACTGACAAGAACCTGCTGCTTGGGCGTGAGTGTAAATCCGAATTCCTTCGAGGACCCTCGTCTTCCGAGAAGTCGAGCCGATTCCAAGCCGGTCCGTCGAGAGTTGCATCCTCCTCCCTTTCTGAGGACGTCCGAAAGGCCTGGCTTCGCTGATTTCCGTGAACTCAGGAGCTGCGGATTGTTTTAAGGGCCACGGTGATTTATTTTCCTGCAGCAGATGCCTGAAACGCTCGTGCACTAGCGGCAGAGAAAAGACTTCTGCAGACTTCCAAAGGCAATTTGCAGAAACGGGTATTTGCACCCACAATGCGGGTCACGAGTCAGTTGGACTCAAAGAGCTCTTGAGGAAATTGTTCTTAAAAGTCCGAAGTCGACTTCCAGCTGGGGGTCAACCATTAGCTTTCTGGAGTTTCATGATGAGATGAAACCGGTTGCATGACAGAGGAAGCCTTGTTTTTTCTTTGTAATTAAGTCAATCAAGGTTAATATGAGGGAGGCGTGCTGATGGAAGTACCCCCAGCTGCCCCCTTCAGGTAGAGATGAGCCTGTCACTGCACAGCCTGTGCTCCGGGGCACTCATCTGGTTTTTGTAGCAATCTCAGTTGGCCACTGACCATATACTCTTGCATCCGGTGCCTCTGTCTTTCCATGTACAAATTTGCTGCTGTCACAGCTGAAAGTCAAGTCGGTGGCTTGTAGTGGAGTGAGTGAACACTGCAGACCTGCTTGTCATCTGACCGCTGTCTTGGAAGCCAGAGAGAGCTAGCCATGCTTTCTGAAGCTCTGCCCTGCTTCCAGTTACTCCGGATGGGCCCGGCCTCTTCTGGAGATTTGCCAAACCGGGATCTGTACACCTTCCGACCCGCCAAGCCCAGCTGCATTTATCGTCTGGGTCGCCGAGCTGAGGTTTGTGATGTCATTCTGGTGTCAGAGCAGAACCCAGCCTTGATCTCCCGGGTCCACGCAGAGATACACGCGGAACGGGATGCTGACAGCACGGCTGGGGAATGGCGAGTGGGCCTGGTGGACTGCAGCACTTATGGTGAGTTCCTGCAAATATTACGCTGCTGAATTCTGGCCTAATTGTTGCTGAGGTATCAAAGAGTTCAGACACTTCTTCCTAAACTTGTTGAACATGTGCAGGGATGGGCTTTTGAGGGTTAAGAAGGACTGCTTTTGAGGGCTTCAGAACAAAAATCCAAAAGTCAGAAGTTGAATAATTGCTAATACTAGTACAGGTAACATTTATACAAGGGGGCTTCAACCTTTTTGCAGAAATTGAAAGTTTAAGATCATTCCTGAAGGAAGAACACTACATTCCAAAAGGCCTGATCTGAAACGAACTGCAGTAGCAGTTAGTGTACCTAACTGATACTGGCCCATACACACTCAGAGGTTGAGAGGGAGACTGCAGGCTGCAAAGGAGTCGTGAGGGCCTCGTGGCCAGTGGGCTGTGAGTTGTCCATTCCTGTCATTAAGCATTTAGGTATCTTGTGTGAAGAACAATTTCCCTTCATAGGTCTTGCCCCAGGAGACTTGGAATCCTTGCATGTACAGTTCTAATGCACAGATCTGCTTGTTTGAAAAAGACGATGCTTTGGCTAGCTGACATTTAAGTAATACCTTTCCTCCTCTCCGATTATCCTTTCAGGTACATACATCAATGCCCTCCGCATGTCGCACGGCCAGCGGGTAGATCTGAATGATGGAGATCTTCTGACTTTTGGCCATCCCAGCCCAGTGCCTGAGGGCTGTGCATTGCCACTGCCTCATGGCAACTCCGAGTTTTATTTCCTCTTCCAGAAAGTCCATGTTCGGCCGCAAGACTTTGCAGCTATCACAGAGCCCAAAGCCCCGTGGGCTTCCTCCTCTGGTTTCCGGCCAGTGTTGCCTTCCGGCAACCATCGCATCCGTCCGCTATCCCGTCATTCGCCCACCTCCCTCTCTTGCCGCCCCAAAGCCACCCTCATCCTAAGCTCCATTGGCAGCCTTAGCAAGCTGAAGCCACAACCGTTCACTTTCTCTTTGAGCCGGAGCCAATGCACAGATCCTCCCACCCAGCCAAAAACATCCCGCAGTCGCCGCAAGTCAGTTCACACAGTGCTTCCTGAACTAGAGGATGAAATCGAACATCTTGAAGAGGAACAGCCACCCCCAGACAAGGAGCAGCGCTTGGGCACTTACCGGTGTTGCCAGAGCAACAATTTGCGGCTCCAGCAAAGAGGGCTGGAAGGGAGCAAAAACGTCCAGGAAGATGTGGGACCAAAGCTTCACATCACACCGAGTGGGTGAGTCCCTTTAAAGTCTATGTCAGTGTTTCTCAGCCTCAGCAACTTTAAAATGTGTGGACTTCCAGAATTCCCTAGCCAGCCATGCTGGCTGGGGAATTCTGGAAGTTGAAGTGCAAACATCTTAAAGTGGTTGAGGTTGAAAAACACTGGTTTGTGTGATATGCAACCTTGCTGACGTCCAGTGGTGGTAGTTTGCTGATCTGAAAGAGAAGAACACATTTTAAAGCCATCTTCCACTTTTCATCTGGATGAGCAAGCCATCTTCTGTAAGAATCCTTACGTAGAAAAGACATCCTTAGCAGAGAGATGCAAGGCTGAGATGTCCATCACTTAAAAGGTCCATAGTTTAATTTCTGATGGTCTGCAGTTCAAAAGATTACAAACTGCAATGCTGGGAAAGATCTCTGCCTCTGAAGCCTAGTAGAACAGCTGCTTGTCAGAGCAGACTGAAAAAAATGATGCTGAAACAAAGCAGCTACTGAACGTTAAGTACAGTTCAGTTTCATTGATTAAAATCCAGAGAATTATGAAAGGACTTTGAGAGGCCAAGCCTAGACATTCCTTCACCTAGCATTGCTAGCGTGCTCTCTTTCCCTTTTCCGTGTACATGCCGTCAGTGGTTTTCCAGATATCAAAATGTTGATGGCTGCTGAATTGGCCTATAAATGATGGTGTGGGGAACCAAACTTTAAAAAAAAAAAAAGGCTATACATGTAAATTATACTCAGTTCTTTTTTTTCTCTTTGTTTTGATGTTCCACTTAGTTTTAACTAGATGTGACCAAGAGAAGCCTTGCTTGTCTAGCATTCTGTGTTCTGCAGTGGGAAGGCCATAAGCAAGATACAATAGCCCTTTCCTGCTTTTGTTATCTGGTGTATGGGAGGAAGGCTGTCTATCATCCTAGAGCAGCGTTTCTCAGCCTTGGGAACTTGAAGATGTGTGGACTTCAACTTGCCAAAATTCTGAGAGTTGAATTCCATGCATCTTCAAGTTCCCAACGTTGAGAAACACTGTCCTAGAGGAATATAACAGTGGTCTAAGCAAGTGATTATCACCAATACTTGTGGCATTGAGTTTCATACATTTATTAAGTGCTTAGTGACAAAGATCTTCCACTGGTTGGTTCTGAAGTAGCTTCCAGTCAAAGAAAGCCCTAATGCACCTTAGTCTTTCCTTGTAGGAAATATATAATAATACCCTATTTATTTACCTTGGTTGCTCTTTCCTGCATCTTCTCCAGTTCTGCAACTCTACCGTCTCCCACTGCCAGTTTTGAATCTGGGAGCATGAACTCTCTCTTGAATGACATTTAGACAATACGATTTAGCATAGCAAGTTGAATAACAGAAGATGGAATGGTAGATTCTCAGACTCATAAAAATACAGGCGATTGTTTTGTTAATAGCCAGATGTAAGCTTCTCTGTTTTCAGTGAAAAAAATTTGTCTCCTTACCAAATCATAGGAAGGTGGTTAGAAAAAAAAAACCCACCCTCATGCCTAATATACATGAGAATAAATTGGTTCTAAATGGGAAACAGTTCACTTGCTGATATTCCGGAACAAATCTGAGATGATCTTGACTAACTAAGGAGTGTGGTTGGGTGATGATGAGAACAAATGTGGTATCCTTATTTCAGTTTTTTTTTTCAGGAAGCGTCGTGGTCGGCCCCGGAAGAATCCTCTGGGAAGTGCTGGCCAAGTTTTCTCACAGACGCTGTCTACCTTGGAGCCATGTGCGGCTCCCCGGTGCCGCCTTCCCCAGGATGAGATGGTGGAGTGGGTCCAATGCGATGGCTGCGATGCCTGGTTCCATGTTGCGTGTGTGGGCTGCAGTTACAGTGTGGTGAAAGAGGCAGATTTTCGATGTGCTGCCTGCCGTTCATAATGTCAGAAAATTCTCCACAGAAAACGGGTCCCATCAGTGACTTCAAAAAGAATTTTTTAACTAACATCCCTGATGGACATATGTGGACTACTGAAAATTTGCACAGGGTAAGTCTTCTTTCAAGGAAGCAGATATTAAATATGGTGAGCAGTGGGTACGTGCAAAGGAAACCCCCTAGACAGAATGGTGTGAGCAACCTTTGACATGTGAAGGAGACAGACTCCTAAGTTGTCAGCTCCATTTTCTCTGGAAACCATTGCCTTGCTGAGAACATGCAAAGCAAGCATTCGTGAGAATGTATCAGACTGGCTCCTATGCTCTAAGCTGTCACCTGGTGACCATCTGGAGAAGGTCGGTAAGAGCCTGGAGATAGATGCAATGGACTCTTGGTGCCGAGGCCACTCCTAGAGTCTTTCATTCCTCAAGCCCTGCATGGAAGAACAATCCGTATGTCAGCTGACTCAGGCAACAAACTCATCAAAAAAGCCGAATATGTCAAACTCAGATTGGCACCAGTTTTTTGACCATGCAAAATGGTCTGATCACCATAAGTGCCTTATAACAGAGAGGGATAATGCTGTTGTGTGAGCAACCAGCTAGCCAGTTGCTTTCTGCCTTTAGAGCAGTGTTCCTCAACCTTGGCAGCTTGAAGATGTGTGGACTTCAATTCGCAGAATTCCCCAGCCAGCCAATGTATAAGCCTGGCTTCTGTGCTCTAAGCTATCACCTGGTGACCATCTGAAGAAGGTCAGTAAGAGCCTGGAGATCAGTGCAATTCTGGGAGTTGAAGTCCACACATCTTCAAGTTGCCAAGGTTGAGAAACACTGCTTTAGAGGGTCAGCAGTGGCAAAAACACAGAAGCAGCAAACTTGGGAAGGCAGCTCCAAGAATTGCATCTTCATGAAGCTCTCCAGACTCACTAAGTTCACGTGGAGAAAGAGTGGGACCATTTTCCAAGAACAGGATGTGCTTCTAAAGATGACACCTTCTGCTTTCTCAAGCATTTGGGTGGTGGGATGGCAGACAGAGAAGCAAGCATGGGGTTAAAAGGTGAAGTAAATGAAAAAAAAAGTATTACATTCCAGAGAGATGAACAGGCTTTAACTTGAACTGATGAGGCTGTTGCTTGTAGTGTTCGTGATCTGCTTTATCCGTATTTAGAAGCATGTGTGTCTGCTTGAATGTTAACACCAAAAGAACATGGAGAGAC